>NC_141059.1:21464069-21661569 GCF_041138505.1 Cibotium barometz | reverse complement strand
AATGCAAGGTTTGATGAAAGGTCTGGGCTGTGGAGAGTGTTAACCTTAGGGACTTCAAAGGATACAAAAAATGAAGTCAGAGAATATGCTGGCCACTGGCTTATTGTGGCTTCTGGTGAGAATGCTGAGGCTGTTGAGCCTAGAATTAATAATTTGGAAAAGTTCAGAGGCAGCAAATGCCACTCTTGCATGTACAAAAATGCACTAGAGTATGAGGGAAAGAAGGTGCTTATAATTGGATGTGGCAATTCTGGCATGGAGATTGCCCTTGATCTTATCAAATCTAATGCAAAGCCTTCGATAGTGGTGCGCAATTCGGTAAGTTGAACAATGATTATTGATATATAATTAGTATAATGATAACATTTACAAGGCCTGACATTATGTGATTGATGATTAATTAAAGGTTTTGTGTTGGGTTTTCTAAAAGCGATTAGCAACAGAACTACTTCCTATTAACAAATATTAATGGGTTAATGGGTTTACTATATTGTGATTAGTATACTAAGTGTATGAATTTTGGCAGGTTCATGTGCTGCCTCAGGAGATATTGGGCATGTCTACGTTCGCTATCATCTTAAAGCTGCTTAAGGTGTTCCCAGTGTGGTTTGCAGATCGTCTTCTACTGTTTTCTGCATGGTGCAAGTGGAAAAACACGGCCAAATGCGGCTTTCCCAGACCTCAAGAGGGGCCAATTGCTTACAAGAACAGGATGCGGAGAACCCCTGTGCTAGATATAGGCACGCTTTGCCTTGTCAAGAGCGGTCGTATCAAGGTGAGGTGAATACAATATTCATTAGGTTAAAATAATTCTTATCGTTCGGTTCTAGTTTTAGAAATTAGGTTAAAATAATTCTTATAGTTCGGTTCTATTTTTAGAAATTGAATTCCTAATAATTAGTTTTAAATTGATCATAATTAGTTCGATATATATATATATATATATATATATATATACATACATATTAGTCTGACAAAATTTATATATGTAGTTTTGATGTATGGTGTTTAGAAGGGGGTGGGGACAGTAGTCAGGTGGATAAGGTGGCATCCTTTCTTCCCCGGGTGCAGGTTCGATTATGGCCTACCCCTTCCCCTCACTCCGCAAAGGGAGATGAAAAGAAAAGAGTGTATGTGTTCCTCTTTTTTTTGGGGGGGGGGGGGGCATGGTATTTAGAAGGTGACAATTAAAAGTTTACATTGAATAGCCATAGTGATAATTATTTCTTGTTTAACTTGTTCAGGTTTACCCTGCAGTCCAAACATTTACACACAATGGTGCTCAATTTCTCAATGGCCAAACTGAGGAGTTTGATGCCATCATCTTGGCCACTGGCTACAGAAGCAATGTGAAGGATTGGTTGACTGTAAGTAACCTAATAACAACCCTCAATTAACAAAATAACTTGAATATCTTTTGAATTCGATACGAAACATGCAAGAAAGTATTTTGATTCAAGAGAAAATAGTTTGTTTGGATATGCTTCTATTGAGGTTATTGGTGGCTTTATTGGTATGAATTATAGACTAGCTCGGTATGTAATTTTGTTGAAGTTATTAGTGGCTTTAACTTGTATGTAGGGAGAGGATGATCAATTCACACTAGATGGACTTCCAAATGCCCCTTGCATAGGTGGATGGAAAGGCAAGAAGGGCCTCTATGTGGTGGGAATGTCTGGGAGGGGACTAGTTGGAACTAAATTAGATGCACAATTGATAGCCCAAGATATCCAACTAGAGTTCAAATAGTGATGTTGAATTTTTTTTGTAGAATCAATATGCTAATTAATGCAATATAAGATGATTTTAGTGAATAGAAATTTTATTCATTCAACTATATTTTTTCTTGTTTCTCTACTATAGCTTTTGATGTCATCTTTGACAAAGAGATGACTATAGCTTTTGATGACAAAGAGATGACATCACTCAAATTACTCAACTAGATTGATGCACTAAACACACGACCATAACAATACCACTTTGTACATTTTTCCTTTTACTTTTTAAATATTATCATCTAATCTTTTGGCATTGCTCAATTTGATTATTGTAGTATCCCTACTTTTTGAGACAATATTGTTACTTGTGTGTACTTCATGTTTGAAAAAAACATTACATCTAAATATCGTGCATTGGTAATATCCCTTCATACATAATCATGAATTTCTTGCTTGTCTGTAAAAGCATGAAATATGATAGCATATGCCTTGGAACTCTATAAATGAGATATTTGTATGCTCATATCAAAACAAAGGTAGATTAGTACCTACTTCTCGAAATGCATAGAGTACTCTAATAATGAGTGTATACCATGTGCATTCAAGAGATAGCTTTGAAACCCCTTACCTGTAGATTATACAAGTTTTAATACACCACTTCTATAAATTTGAATGCAACAACCTACCCCTTTTTTTTATTAGACTTATATCCTTTTTTATTTTTTACATATATGAATATTTTTGAAATTCTAAAAATAAAAGTCTTATCATGGGCTGTCTCGCATGTTTGTAGTTGAACATTCCCAACACCACCACCCCCCAACTATACTCAACATGGAATCTGCCTTCTCACCACACATTCTACTACATGGTTGGAAAATAACCCAACTCAATCCAAGATCTTAAGATCTCTCTCTCTCTCTCTCTCTCTCTCTCTCTCTCTCTTTCACACACACACACACACACACACACACACATACAATAGGGGGTATATCTACATTTCTATCTATAAAAAAAATCAAAGGATCTAGAGAGTTAAAAATCATGTTTCATAGTTATAAATGTGGTTGACAATGCAGCTACATGTTCATGGTTGGGGTCGTGTGTTACAACCACATTTATAACCGTGTTTATAATCACAAAACGAAAAACAAATCACAAGAAATGGGACAAAGTGGGGGATTAATCTCTCCCATTTTGTCGTAATGTTTTTAAATAAACTTAAGTACACATCATGAAGAGCAAGAATATATTAAGAAGATAAAGATCTCATAACATTTAAGAGCATAGAAAGACATTACATTTAATATCTGAAATACTAAAAGTACATTTATGATATATACAAAATGAGGAATTATATCATCAAGCATGTGATCTTTATTTAAGAAAAGCACTATCCTAGGGTGCGCTATTCATCTTCATCCTCAAGCTCATCTTTATTGTCATCATTTTGCATGAAATGTGGCTTTTCCACTTGAACTATAGTGTGAGGGGTCCATTGTAACGAATTTATGCTAACCCTTTGTTGTGCATGGCCTTGTGGGTTCTCCCATATGGTAGACCTCATATTCGAGAACTACAATTTCATTTACTTTTTTGGCCCAACCTTCATCATAGCACTGGCCCGTGGGATTTGGAAACTCTATATTCAATACATCTATTATGTACTGTTTGTCCCTAGTCTTTTGCTTAGTCCACTTGATAAATGAGTTCTTGAAAGTCTGGTTAACAAAGCTTTGTATGCAGTTTTTTTAAATGGTGAACAGAAGATATGGCATTGCCATTTGTTGACAACACACATGCTGCACGACAGGAACGCCAGCCTAAATAAACATCACCATCAATCAACAAGGATTGGTTAAATCTCCCCCTCATCCGTGTTGGCTCCTTGCACGACATGAGTATTTAATCATGTATTCCCAAAAATAGCCCTTGAGCCAATCGTGAAGCTTTAGCCAAAAATAGGGCTCTTTTACAAAAATAATCAATCCTTCTAGAGGATGTTCACACACATCTAGTGTGTACCAAAAACAATAGTGAACCTCTAGTTCACACACACTACACCTGTGCACATCGGGGTGCATAAATATACGAGTACAAATAAATGGCACACGACCAACCAAAAATAATGAAGTATAACTCATAAATGTCAAGGCGATGTAAATGCCCATGCACATGACAAAATCCACATGACACCTCGTTCGGTGACTCTTGCACACTCATGCTTGTGCGACACCTTGTTCGGTGACCCTCGCACAAGTACAATGCCTCATTCGACATCCTCATACTCATCACCTATACTCAACAATTCAACATGTTAGGCGAGGCAATCAAACACCAATATCAACAACACTAGCATGCGTACACATGGCATCACCCAATCACAGCATACATAGCGTAGACCCGCAAAGCATATGCCAATCACACTTACAATGTAGTATTTAATATGACATCACTCACGATACTAATTGCAAGCATGGCACAATGGTCGGATCCCCCCAATAGACCATAGAGGGCGAATAATGTAACATCCCTCTTGCTCGGGCTAGCAACTGACCTCAGTTGCGTGTTTGATAGGAGTGTATTAATTCAGGGCATGCGTGGAAAAATCGCTCGGGCATCCAACGAGCATCTTCTCTTGGATGGTTCTTGAAGGTCAAAAGATATCTATTATAAACATTGCCAGTTCTTGTAGTAGTCTCCTCATGGTTAATAATTTCATCAGGTATTAATTGCTCTTCATCATCAACTAGCTCTGGAGGTTCTTCATAGACAGGATGAGTAGGGATTGGTCCTTTAAGGGGTCTCAATAGACTAATATGAAAAGAGTTATGAATCCTCCAATGGGATGGAAGATCTAGTCTATAAGCTGCCAGGTCATTGATTTTGTTTACTATCTTGAAAGGACCATAGAATCTAGGTGCTAGTTTGACTACAGGATTCTTTTCTAGTGACTCTTAAGTCTCCTCTTTTCTATCCTCAAAAGTACATGGTCTCCTTTTTCAAAAATCATGGGTTTCCTTTTCTTATTGGCCAAACTCAAGTGACCAATAGCACTATCCTAGACCTTCTTAGAACCTGTGTTTCATCACAACCTAGGCAATGGGATAAATATTTACATATTCTCCAATTTGCCTACAATAACACTCCTCACTCTACCACTAAAAAGGCACCGTTTGAGATAGTGTATGGAAAGACCCTTCCCACTCCGATGACTCGTCTTTCCCACCCTATAGAAGCTACCGATGAATTTACTAGAGACTTTAGCTCTATTCATGACCAAGTTAAAGAGGCTATTAGGAAGGCTGGAACTTGAAACACAAAAGCGAATCAAAGTACCAAAATTGCACACAATAATCACGAATAAATATTCAACTCCAAACAAATAACAAATTCAAACATATTAAACATAGACATGGAAATAAACCATAGACTTGAAAACTATGCGCAAAATAAACATCACCATCAGTCAACAAGGATTGGGTTTAATCTCCCCCTCATCCGTGACGGCTCCTTGCACGACATGAGTATTTAATCATGTATTCCCAAAAATAGCCCTTGAGCCAATCGTGAAGCTTTAGCCAAAAATAGGGCTCTTTTTACAAAAATAATCAATCCTTCTAGAGGATGTTCACACACATCTAGTGTGTACCAAAAACAATAGTGAACCTCTAGTTCACACGCACTACACCCGTGCACATCGAGGTGCATAAATATACGACTACAAATAAATGGCACACGGCCAACCCAAAATAATGAAATATAACTCATAAATGTCGAGGCGATGTAAACGCCCATGCACATGACAAAATCCGCGCGACACCTCGTTCAGTGACCCTCGCGTGTGCAACACCTCGTTTGGTGACCCTTGCACACTCATGCCTGTGTGTGACACCTCATTCGATGACCCTCGCACAAGTACAACGCCTCAGTCGGCATTTTTGTACTCATCACCTATACTCAACAAGTCAACATGTTAGGTGAGGCAATCAAACACCAATATCAACAACACTAGCATGCGTACACATGGCATCACCCAATCACAGCATAGACCCGCAAAGCATATGCTAATCACACTTACAATGTAGTATTTAATATGACATCACTCACGATACTGCAAGCATGGCACAATGGTTGTGGATGGGTGTCCCCAATAGACCATAGAGGGCCAATAATGTAACAAAAATCCAACATTTCCTCAATCCATGTAGCCATCTACACGTCTATTTGCATGGCTATACAATGTTGAGATATCGAGCTGAACTAGTGCTACCACAGACATTGATGACCCACCTAGGTGATAGCTTCTGCATTTATGTCTCTCTCCCATAGTTGGTGAGATTATGTTTGATATGCTGCCAGTGGATGATAGGCTATGTGACAAGCCACTTTGGAGTACTAGAATTATGGCATAGTTATAGCGCCAGCTCATACAGACAGGTTCACACTATGGACTGACCATTTGTATGTTATTATAGGAGAGTACTCTCCCTTTATGTATGTTACTCTTATCTTTTAGTTATATGGCTGTAGAGAAGAGAAGAAGATAGAGGAAAAATCAGCCATCCATCTCTCTCTTGTGTCTTGCTCTCTCTTGTGTGTATGTTTTCTTGTAAGGAAATCAAGCTCTCTCTTTCTCTCCCCCACATTCTCTTTATGATATCAGAGCTCCATTTGTGTGAGAGCTAAGGAGGCAAGCAAGGAAGCGATACATGGGTAAGAGCATCATCATCTCTTCCCCTTCTTGGTTTAGGTATAACATCCTCGACAGCTCCAAGAGATACACATCTCTAATTGAGGATCTGTCTTCGCAGGCTTGGAGGTGCCTATGTGGTACACATGGTACTTTGTACTATGTTTTGCAGCCAGAATCATGTTTCGGTCATTACAAGGTATTTTTGGCAGTTCATGAAGTTTTGGTTTGAGAACTGTCTTTGGTCAAAATTTAGTTATTGCAGTGTGGCAGTGCATTTTCGGAGTGCAAATAATGTTTGCACTTGTATTCTTGACATTGGGTATATGTACATGTACTCTCATCAGATTTAGTGACATACAGGTCGTACTAAAGTACCGCTGTAGTTGTTACATAAGAGACTGCTATTGTACAGGCTCGTTACAGGTTACTTACAGAAATTGTCTATTTGCAAGTTCTGATTATTGTAGGAAAATATGTCTCACACACTCAATCAAGTTGTCAGCAGTGATGAGAAGCTGGACAAGAATAACTTCCATGCCTAGAAGTTCAGAATGACCAATTTCCTAATGGGTAAAGGATTTTGGGACTATGCTGAAGGAGACAATGAGGGGCCTATAGAGTTGTCTAAAGAGAATGCCACTTCAGTAGAAATAAAGGCATTCGAGGATTGGAATTAGGGTGCAAGGAAAGTCATGTATTAGCTTTCGATCAGTGTCACAGACATAATGATAGGACACATACATGATGCCAACACTCCAGTAGTTGCATGGCACAACCTGGTGTAAATGTTCCAAACTAATACAAAGGTAAGGAAACTGCAACTAAAACAAGAGCTGCATACTGTGGAAAAGAAAAGCATGTCTATCAATGAACTTATGCTATATAGATCAAGGGCATTTATGGATCCCTTGGTTCTATCAATGTATCGGTGGAAGATGATGATTTGGTGAGTGTCTATTTGAATAGGATCGGAAAAGAGTACAAGCCATTCAAGACCTCCATTGCAGCCAAATAGAATATTCTCAGCTTTTGGGACTTGGTGTCTATGATGCTGATCATAGAAGAAAAGTCTCTAGGTGAGGACTCTTCTCTCCTCTTCTTCACAAAGAAAGAACACATCAAAACAGGACTTGTACCCTAATTTAGGTAGAGGTCGTGGTTGAGGCCAAGGTGGTGGCCAACAAGGAAATCAGAATTCTTGATAACAACAGTCCAATGATTTGCGCAAGCACTCCGCAAGCAACAGCAATCATACACAGGTGGAAGAGGCCAGTCTAGAGGTAGGGGGAGCCAAAGAGGCCGAGGTGGTTGGCAAAGAAATCAGGGTGCAAACAGCATAGAGTGCTATTATTGTAGAAAACAAGGGCACATGGCAAAGGACTGCTATAAAAAGAAGAATGACATTAAAAGTGGAAACTTGCAAACAACTATACATCAGCTTTTTCTAGTAAACAAGGTGGTGACAGAAGTGAGCAGCTATTTGTGATGCAGTAGCACATGCTCAATTCCATAAACATGAGATGTTTCACGATCTCAAGATATATGGTATGTGGATTCTAGTGCCTCTAACTACCTACATGACCAATCATGGTGAGTGGTTTATAGGATATGTAGAAACAAGTGATGATACTGTGCATCCCATTACGTATGTTGGTAAAGTGTCATTATCTATGGAGAATGGCAAAATGAAGTACTTTGGCAGATGTACTTCATGTTGAAAATCTTATAAAGAACCTAGTTTCTATTCAATAGATGGTTTAGCAGGGTTTGCAAGTGAGGTTTAATCCTCAAGGATATTTTGTGGAAGACTTCAAAAATCAGTGTCACTTGGTTTTGTAAAGGGTAACAGAAATGGCAGGAAATTTACTCTAGATATGAACATGCTTGAGGTAAAGGCAACCATTTTTGTGCATGCAATAGGTGTCATTGTAGATATTGAGGTAAAGGCAACCATTGTTGTGCATACAATAGGTGTCATTGTAGATATTGAGGTAAAGGCAACCATTTTTTGTGCATGCAATAGGTGTCATTGTAGATATTGACTGAAGTCTATGCAAGCCCAAAGTATTGTTGCACGTTTGCCAAAGTTTAAGTTTGATGGTATGCATAAAGTATGTGAAGCATGTCAGCTTTATAAGCAGGCTAAACATGCTTTCCCACATTGTAGATATTGAGGTAAAGGCAACCATTTTTGTGCATGAAATAGGTGTCATTGTAGATATTGAGGTAAAGGCAACCATTTTTGTGCATACATTAGGTGTCATTGTAGATATTGAGGTAAAGGCAACCATTTTTTGTGCATGCAATAGGTGTCATTGTAGATATTGATGACTGAAGTCTATGCAAGCCCAAAGTATTGTTGCAGGTTTGCCAGAGTTTAAGTTTGATGGTATGCATAAAGTATGTGAAGCATGCCAGCTTGATAAGCAGGCTAAACATGCTTTCCCACATGAAAAGCATGTCAATGCAAGGCCATTAGATTTTATACATTCGAATATATAGGGACCGACCAAGATTGCAACAATTGCAAGTTGCAAGTATTATGTTATATTCATATGATGACCACACTAGGAAAGTGTGGGTTTACTTCTGGAGGAGAAAAGTAAGGTGTTTACTCACTTTCAGAGATTTAAGGTCTTGGTTGAGAAGGAGAAAGGCATGCAAATAAAATGCCTAAGATCAGATGGTAGGGGAGAATATTTCTCTGATGAGTTCAATAGTTTCATGAGAAAACAGGGAATCAAGAGACAATTACATGCAGGTGCAAACCATAAAAAATGGTGTTGCATAAATAAAAAGTAGGAACATTTGTAGAAACAAAATAGGCACATTGCAAAATATGCCACATTATTTTTGAGCAAAAGCAGTAGCAATTGTTGTATACATTATGAATAGGACACCCACTACATGTAAGATTCCTCTCTCAGCCCCTGAATAATGAATAAGCTTTTACCTCAATCCCCTATAATCATTCCCTATTTCAGAATGCAAGAAAATATTATTTTTCCTTGTTTTTGCCTAGAGACAAGAAAAATTTTAGAGAGAGGTAATTCAATATTAAGATATTTTTGGATATAAAAATTCTCCTAATGTCTAAAATTTAATTCCTTGAAATAGAAATTCAAAATAAATTCTCTAATGTGCATTAGAAATCAATTAAAAATGTGTATTAAAGACCTTAGCCTAAGGGTCCAGATTTTAAGAAATTTTTAGATTATGGTCCAATTAAGGTTCCTATGGGCCAATAGGATTAATCCAAGTGTTGGGATGAGATAAATCCAAAGAATTAAAAAAAAACCCAAAAATGAGTAAATGCTCACATAAGATGAAGAGTTGACTGAGTACAAGGTTTATTAGCTAAAAATTAAGAGATATTAGTAAAAAAATGAGATATTTAGAGGAAATGATGCATTTTTGACACCTCAGTAAGGAGAGAATGCCAGCTCAAGGAGGTGCCTTTTTTCTTCATGATTACTTGAGTTTTTTAATCCAAAAAATGGGATATTTTTCTCTCTCCTCTCTCTTGGACTAAACTAGATCAAAAAGGGAGCCAAACTGGTCCAATTCTTGTCCAAATTGAGTCAAACTGAAGCTAGAAAATTCTAGAACCCAATTGGACTTGGTTAGTGGCCTCCCTCACTTATAAATAGACCCTCATTTCTTTGTATTCTTATCTTTGAGCTATACCATGCCAGTATTACATTAAAATAAAAAAAGACAACTTCCACTAGGGGTGGCAGAACAAAAAAGATTTCAAAGGAGCATGAGGTTGAAGCACCTGTGGTGAGTAGAGAAATAGAATCTGCAAATGATTCTAATGTTAGTGCTTCAAAGGAACATGAGGTAGATGCACCTAGGGTGAGTAAAGAAATAGATGCAGATGCAAAAGAAGCCGAGGGTAGTGTGAGCAGCAAGGATGTGGAGAACAAAGATGTTATGGCTCACCCTAACCCTCCTTGAAACACATCCAACAAGAGATTACCTGGTGAACCATAATTGTTGTAAGGATCTTTCCAATGGCCGAGTTTGAAACCCTTGAGATCTCCAAGCTCTATAACTCCTTGAGAAGCAATTCCATCGCGTCTCCCGAGAGCATTGTTACATAGCTGTGTTGCACTACGGGTGCTCGTTCCTCCTCTCACCTCACCTCACATCACTCACACACACTCACTAGCATGCATTAGCGAGAGAGATTAACAAGAGGATTAAAAAGATCAAGACTCAATTACACAATGGGAGAGTATGTTGTATTATGAGAGAAATTCACATATATACATGGACATAAGTGTTCACACTCACTTAAATTATGGTGGCCTGCCAAGCACTTTAGGCTCATAAGAGACTTAATGCTATTACAATGAATGAAGTACATCACTTGGGACTTCATCCTACATGCTACCACACGCTCTTGAAGCGGGAATCGCCATAATTATCCGTCACACCATTTACGGGCGCCCATCCAAGTTGTAGATTTGGACACCATTGCCTCATATCTTGAATGTATGACCTTTTTGTGTATCTAGATTGACTCCTTGATGTAAGATAATGGTGGTAGCTCTTGTTAACCCTAGGAATGGGTTAACATTAAAAATGTTATGGCTCGCCCTAACTCCCCTTGAAACACATCCAACAAGATATTACCTGGTGAACCGCAACTGTTGTGAGGATCTTTCCAATGTCCGAGCTCGTAACCCTTGAGGTCTCCAAGCTCTACAAGAAGAAATTCCACCGCGCCTCCCGCGAGCGTTGTCACACCGTCGCGTTGCACTATGGGTACTCGTCCCTCCTCTCACCTCACACCACTCACACACACTCACTACCATGCGTTAGGGAGAGAGATTAGTAAGAGCAAGACTCAAATACACAATGAGAGAGTATGTTGTATTATGAGAGAAATTCACTTATATACATGGCCATAAGTGTTCACACTCAATTAAATTGCGGTGGCCAGCTAGGTACTTTAGGCTCATAATAGGCTTAATTGTACAGATGTGGAACATTGTCATTTTGTTGCAATATAAGCTAAAAGAAAATGAAATCAACATTGTTTATGATGAATATTAGACATAAATGTCAACACAACCAATGAGAAGGTGTAAACAAATGTATAGTATCTTTGAAGAACGATTAGTGTTGTGGACCCTAACAATGACCTTCAAACCATTGATCAACTCTCGATGCATAAATGTAGACTTGAAAATTATTTAAGAGAATATGAGATGAGGGCAAAAAATCAAATGAATGAATTTGAAAGTGAATTGGAGTTAATAACTAAAACATCTTGAGGTTCCAATTAACATTGAGCTAGATTTCCGAGTGGGCAAAAGCATTCAATGAAAACAAGCAATGATTAGCCTCAACCTACTCATAATATTGTTTCGAAAAGAATTTGGATATCTTTAGGCCAAACCCTTAGTCACCTCCTAGACAAATGCCAATGTGCTAGATTCTGATGGTTAAGAGCTTGAAGTTTGGGGTTATTTTCAATAGATAATTCTTACTCAGGATAATAGCATTGAGTGTGAATTTCAAGTTACACCTGAGGAGTTGGAGGAGATTATCCTTGGCACCTGGTTGGTCAATACCTGGGGATAATTCTTACTCTCAGGATAATAGCATTGAGTGTGAATTTCAAGTTACACCCGAGGAGGTGGAGGAGATTATCCTTGACACCTGGTTGGTCAACACCTGCTAGTACTCCATTGAAGAAACCAAAAAAATGATTCTCTTGGAGACCCCTGAATCATCCTTCACATTGCTCAAAGACCATATTGGAGAATTTGGGAAAATCCCAAGACTTTGGAAACTAAGTGATGTTAATAATGGGAGAGAACAGAGGGAAGGATCCGCTTAGAAGGGTCACTCATAGATATGTAAGTGTAGCACGTGTGTTCAACAGAAGGGATTTCTAAAATCCTTTTTTAACAATTTTTTTACATACAGAAGGGTACCATTAAAAGGGGCTATTCATAGGTTGAATAGAGAAAGGGTGTGTTTTATCCAGGAAAAATCCACAGATAAGGGGTTTTTAAAGTAGGCCTTGAACGCACGTGATACAAAGGGTTTACATATAGTGAACCCCTCGAGACGATCCGGAGGAATTTAGACATAATCATCAGAACGAGATGGTGATTCTTAGTTCCTCATTTGATTCATTGAAGTGACATTCATCATTTGAAGAAATTGGTCTTTGATGATGTCCCTTTGTGTGGCAGGATTCTTGTCAAATGTTTTTGAGTAGGACCTGTTCTTGCATGCTTCTTCCCATGTGCTTTTTATGTTTTTATGTATATTTAAGGACTCTTATGAAGCAGATATACATGAAGTACAAGAAGTAAGTCATATAGACTCTTATTGAAGTGCTCTGTGTTGAAGTAGGTACTTGTTGGCAAGGATTGAAAGAATTATGTCGACTTGCAAGGCTTATATAGATATCTTCACGAAGGATTGGAGATCATAAATTTGTGAAGATGGTAGCGTCATTTGGAGGGGTTTGTAATTTGAAGGAAAATTCTAGGCGATGGGTTGTACCATTGACCAGGTTTTCGCCCACTATGGCCCTCCCATCCAGAGATGTACTTGGAAAGTTGTTGATTGGTGAGGCTTTGGTGTAAATGTCCTCCAACGCATGAGTATGGATATGTACTCATGGAGCAGCTTGCGAGCAATAGATTCTTATGGGTACTCTACTTTTTGCGAGCAATAGATTCTTATGGGTACTCTACTTTTTGAGAGAATAGGTTCTTATGTCTTCCTCGTAGCTTCTGTACTTACACTTCACATCCATAGGGGTGAAAAGAGCATTGTGTGTTTGTCTTTGATGCGCTCAAGTCTCCATCAGATGTGGGAATTGTTTCTTAAATTTTTGTGTAAGATTCCTCCCTCCAGCTTTTGAGGTGTACAGGTGTAAGAACCTTCCCTTCTGATCTTATAATTATTCCCCTCTCTGAAATAAAAGAAAGATCATGTTTTACCCTATTTTGGCCTGGAGAGAGAAAATGTCTAGAGGGAGGTAATTCAAAATTGAGATATTTTTTGGATATAAAAATCCTCCTAGTGTCTAAAATGGTTTCCCCTGAAACAGAAATTCAAAAAGAACTTTCCAATGTGCAATTGAAATTAATTGAAAATAGGTATAAAGGACCTTAGCCTAAGGCCAGATTTTCAGAAATTTTTAGATTATGGTCCAATTAAGGTTCCTATGGGCCAATAGGATCAATCCAAGTGTAGGGAGGAGATAAATTGAAGAATAAAAGAAAAACCCCCAAAAATGAGTAAATGCTCACATAAGATGAAGAGTGGACTAAGGACCAAAGAAAAGAATTAAAAAACTAAATTTTGACACCTCAGTGTGGGGATCTCCCCTCATGAAGTAGGTGCATTTTTTCTCATCATCATTACCCCCAATTTTTAATCAATAAAATGAGATACTTTCATATCTTCTCTCTCCTGTTTCAAAACTAGATCCAAAAAGTAAGCTGAACTGACCCAAAAGTGGTCAAAAATTGACCAAACTGATCTGGAAAATTCTAGAATCAGTTTGCTTGGTTAGAGGCTCACTTTTTCCTATAAATAGAAGCCTCCCACTTTGTAAAAGCTTAATGGTTATTATGCACTATTACTCTACTCCTGTCGTCTCCAGAGCCATCTACATTGAATTTTTTTAATAATTCAATTATTTTTGGCCTAATCCTCTCCAAAGTGAATTGGTGGCCACTCTTGCTTCAAACAAGAGTAGAACCCTCAATCCCTCAAGCCAAAGGAGAGCTTACAAGCTCTATGTAAGCTAATTTTCTTACTTTGTTTACGAATTTTTAATGAAAAATCTATGGTTTTCTTGATTTTTATGTTTTACAAATGTTTGAATTAAATTCAAATGCTATGCCTTTGATAAAAAGACCACCCTCTTCTCTTCTTTACATTCCAACCTTTCTCAATCCTAGAAAGATTAACTAAGTGATTAATTAAACTCTTCTTATTGTTTACTCTCTTGAATTTAGAAAATTGTGTAGATTAGAGTTCTATAATTCTAAATTGGGTTAATTAAGTTAAATAAAGAAAGATAAAAATGAGAAATGGTTAGCCATACAAAGGAGGTTATGGTAAAAATTTTCAGAATTTTGGCAAAAAGAAAGTTTTATATTATTCCAAAAGAGTAATTCCCACAATTTTTGCATCTAAAAGAAATATTCTAATTACTCCATGTACATATTCACCAATGAATATGCATGGATATCACTGATATTAATTATTAAAATTGATTTCTATGCATAGAAAGATGCATAAAATAATTGATTTTATTACAAAAGTGTTATTCTTATTAAAATTGATTTCTATGCATAGAAAGATGCATAAAGGAATTTTTTTATTATAAAAGTGTTATTCTTATTAAATTTGATTTTTATGCATAGAAAGATGCATAAAGGATTTTTTAATTATAAAAGCGTGATTCTTATAAAAATTGATTTTTATGCATAAATAGCTGCATAAAGAAATTCTTTTTATTATAAAAATATTATTCCTATTAAATTTGATTTTATGCATCAATAGATGCATAAAAGGATTTTTTTATAAAAGTGTTATTCCCATTGAAGTTGATTTTTATGCAAAAATTGATGCATAAAGAATTTTTATATCAAAATTAGAATTCTCTTAAATTCTATGTTTAAATTCTATGAGTATTTGATAAATGAATAATTAAATACTCTAAGAGAGAAAATTCTATCGTTTTATATTCACACGAATTGTAAAAAGAAAATTTACGAAATCTATCAAGATCAAAATATTGAGATAAATGATTAATTTATTCCTCATTGGAATTTGTACCTAATTTAGAAATCAGTTAAGTGAATATTCAAAGAACAAAATTCAGTAAACTAGTAACTGAATTATTAAACCTTTTCGAGAAAGATAGTTCAAGAAAAATCTTATCTGACTCAAACCTTGAATCTGACTATGACCAAGACCAAACTCTTTCGTCAGTTTCGAGGAAAGAAGGTGTGACCAGTTTAGAAAAATACACTCAAAATTCCACCAAATCTGAAACTAAGTTTGAGACCTTTAAATTGATATGTGGATCAAGGTTATAGAATTCGAGGAAATTTGGTATGAAATTCAGAATTTGGATCAAGAAGTTTTGGAGTTTTCAAGAAATACTCCTTGTATTCAAAAGAAAATCAAACTGAAAACTTGCATAGAAACCCTGTTTTCTTAAAGGACTGTCTTACGCCAGAATGCTGGAGGGAGCATTTGGTATATGTTTTTCTAAGGGAAGTTCGATTGCAATCACCTGGCGGGGAGTGTTCAAAGGACGGCTCATGAAGCGGTCCCTGAGTGAATAGATGTGATGACATGTGAATCAGATAGATGTGAATGAATGGATGAGATGTGATGTCATGTGAATCGGGATGTAAATGAATGATATGGGATGTGAATGGATGATATGTGATGAAAATGGATGTGAATGTGTATGTGAAGAATGGATGTGGATGTGTATGTGATGAAAATGGATGTGAATGTGTATGTGAAGAATGGATGTGGATGTGTATGTGATGAGAATGGATGTGGATGTGTATGTGAAGAGTGGATGTGAATGTGTATGTAAAGAATATATGTGGATGTGTATGTGAAAGAATGGATGTGGATGTGTATGTGAAAGAATGGATGTGGATGTGTATGTGAAAGAATGTGATGTGATGTAAAGAGATGTGATGTGACATGAATATATGTGGATGTGAAGTGATAGATATGAATGTATGGATAGATGTGGGTAGTCGTACATGTGAACGATTGGATAGATGTGGATGAATGAGATGAGATGTGTATGAATGAGATATGATGTGTGGATAGATGCGATGTGATGTTATGTGGATAGAATGTATGTGATGGGATGGTGATGTGATGAATGAGATGTGATGTGAATCGGGATATGAATGAATGAGATGTGATGTGAATGAATGAGATGTGATGTGAAATGGATGTGATGTAAATTGGGATAGATGTGAATGGATTATATGTGATGTGAATGAATGTGATATGATGTGATGTGAAACGGGATAGATGTGAATGAATGAGATGTGATGTGAATGGATGAAATGTGAATGAATGTGATAAGATGAGATGTGGATATGGGTAGATGCGAGTAGATGAGATCTGATGAGGATAAATGAGGAAAGATGTGATGAGATGAAAATGATGTGATTAGATGAGAATGGGAATACGCATGAAAATGGATGTGATGAGATAAAAATGATGTGATTGGATGAGATGAAAATGATGTGATTGGATGAGAATGGGAATACATATGAAATGGATGTGGATTAAATAATGTGGATTGATGTGGAACAATGTGAAAAGACGAGAGTTCGTTATAGAAACTGTAATTATGACCTGTTTTTAAATGACTGTTTTAGGTTAAGAATGCTGGGGAAGCATTTTGAATGTCTTGTGAATGAGGTCGTGGAGACCTAACTGATAAATTTGCAATAGCTGAGACAGAGAGTCAATGGAGGACGTCTCGCGTGTAGCAAGGTCAGTCGAGGTCTTGACCAGCCTCGGTTCGATTTAAATGGTGAGCTTCTGGTACGATGGATGAGGGACCAAGGAAGCGGCCTATGAGTGAAGCACTAGATGACCTGCAAAGGATCCTAGAGGGTGCTGACCATACGGTGCTCGGGCTCTGGGTCGTCGAAGATACCCACACGTGCGTCAGGAAAGATATTTGGATCAAGGAGTAAGGGTTGTTTTCTGAATTCGGGCATGGATCTGGTGGATTGACCTTGCTAGTTCTCAACAACAGATGAGTCCATGGCTCTTTTATATGGATCTGTTGGTTGATTTTGCTTATCTTCAACGAAGATTCCATTTTTATTTTTATAATGAATATATTGGTCTTCAACGAAGATTCCATTATGCGAGTGGATGAGATCTGATGACGATAAATGAGGAAAGATGTGATGAGATGAAAATGATGTGATTGGATGAGAATGGGAATACATATGAAATGGATGTGGATTAAATAATGTGGATTGATGTGGAACAATGTGGAAAGATGAGAGTTCGTTATAGAAACTGTAATTATGACCTGTTTTTAAATGGCTGTTTTATGTCAAGAATGCTAGGGAAGCATTTTGACTGTCTTGTGAATGAGGTCGTGGAGACCTAACTGATAAAGTTGTAATAGCTGACGGAGAGTCAATGGAGGACGTCTCGCGTAGCAAGGTCTCGATCGAGGTCTTTACTAGCCTCGGTTCGATTTAAATGGTGAGCTTCCGGTACGGTGGATGAGGGACCAAGGAAGAGGCCTATGAGTGAAGCGCTAGTGACCTGCGAAGGATCCTAGAGGGTGCTGACCATATGGTGCTCGGGCTCTGGGTCACCGAAGATACCCACACGTGCGTCGGGGAAGATATTTGGATCAAGGAGTAAGAGTTGTTTTCTGAATTCGGGCATGGATTTGGTTGGATTGACCTTGCTGGTCCTCAACGGATGAGTTCATGGCTCTTTTATATGGATCTGTTAGTTGATCTTGCTGATCTTCAACGGAGATTCCATTTTGATTTTTATAAGTGAATATATTGCCGGGTACTATGAGCTAGGAACTATCGAAAAGGCCCCTGAGTGGACTGGTGGTGAGTGTTCTGGTTGCAAATGATGCCATAGGTACACCGATGAAGGAAAAATTGGAAATTAGGATTCAACTGAATATTTTGGAGGATTATGATCAGTGTGTAGTTTCATTATAAGATTGTTTTAAAGACATCTGAATCTGTGAAAAAGGCAATTTCATATTGGGTGTATAAGTGGTGTGACTAGTTTTAAGTTTGCATGAATATCTGGCTAGGGACCTGGGAACTCTTTTCACCCGGGACAAAACCTAACCAAATTCTTAAATGGATTCCATCACTACAGTGGTTGGGCAGTTGGCTAACCCACGGGACTGTGGATGGGGTTAGGCTGGACTAATGGGTCCCTAAAAAGAGACTCAACTCTGTTATGGTACGATAGTTGAAGTAAATCCCAGATAAAAATTGTTCTATGGAAAAGAATCAACGGCTGTGCCTCTCAATGAGGAAAAAAGTGTTGGTCTCTATGATCCAAGTGCAAGTCTTTTCCTTGATGTGACTATGGGACTTACGGGTTTGGTCAGATCGGTTCAGTTAGTTAAGGCTCTTGACTATGTTAGAGTAAATATATCAGAGGCATTGCCCGTGCTTTCTGGGCGAGGGAAGTTTTTTCGGGTTCGATTTTAGAAGAACCGAGGGATCAATCTCTTTTCCGGATATACGTGGGTGAGGCCACGAGTGAGGGACCCTGCCCCGTGCAAGAAGTGCTACTTCCGCTGCTAGCACCCTAGAATTCATTGGGCTAAGGGGACAGGAATCGTTTAGCTGGTATCAGAGCGATAGGCTAAAGTGGATCAACCGAGAAGCCAAAAATGTCAAAAATTTATGAAGTGATAGTAAAAAGTTGGAAATGTGATGAAATTCATACAAATTGATATTCAGACTAGAATTCATAAATTAGTAATTGGGTCTTTAGATGGAAGTACCGCAATTTTGCATGGAATCCCTGACTTGCTTGAGGCCTAGACTTGATGGTATTTACCTTATAATTCCAAGGACCGTAACTACCCGTATATACCGAGGGTATAACTTCAGCTCTTTACTGGCAGTATATACGAGTAAATCTAAGACCTTGAAATTATAAGCAAAAATGCTATCCAAATGATGAATTCAAATGTGGTTGATATGATTTTAAAACGCTGGTTGGAACTAATGAGTTGATTTGGATTCTGATGATTGAAAAATGATGGTTCCTGAAAAGCGATAGGTTGAGCAAAACCACAATGAGGTTGAATGGGACGAGTCCCTGTGATGATGTTCATAACTGGAATGATGATAATGACTTCAACAAATCACTATGAGATTAGTGGATTGTGCTGACAAATTGCTATTGTGAACACTTGACACCCAGTGGATCAAGTTAAGGGATGACAAATTAAAAATCTATATAATTGAAATTCCCATGGAGGACTATTCAGATGGAAATTTCAGTCTAATGGACCATTATTGTGTTAAAGATGTGAATGATATGATCTGAATGAATTATTATATGATGATGAGTTCTATATAAGGGATCGTTATCCCAGGATTCTGTTGGGTTGACTAGACTATAAGGAACCCCAGAATCAATTGGATCTTAAGGGAAAGAGTTGTCCTCTAGTTTGCGAGATGAGGACATCTCACGTTTTTTAAGTGGGATAGGATGTAAGATTCCTCCATCTAGCTTTTGAGATGTACAGGTGTAAGATCCTTCCCTTCTGATCTTATAATTATTCCCCTCTCTGAAATAAAAGAAAGATCCTATTTTGCCCTGTTTTAGCCTAGAGAGAGAAAATGTCTAGAGGGAGGTAATTCAAAATTGAGATATGTTTAGATATAAAAATCCTCCTAGTGTCTAAAATGGTTTCCCCTGAAATAGAAATTCAAAAAGAACTTTCCAATGTGCAATTGGAATTAATTGAAAATAGGTATAAAGGACCTTAGCCTAAGGGTCTAGATTTTCAAAAAAAATTGGATTATGGTCCAATTAAGGTTCCTATGGGCCAATAGGACCAATCCAAGTGTAGGAAGGAGATAAACTAAAGAATTAAAGAAAAACCCCCCAAAAATGAGTTAATGCTTACATAAGATGAAGAGTGGACTAAGGACCAAAGAAAAGAATTAAAAAACTGAATTTTGACACCTCAGTGTGGGGATCTCCCCTCATGAAGTAGGCACCTTTTTCTCATCATTACCCCCAATTTTTAATCAATAAAATGAGATATTTTCATCTCTCCTCTTTCAAAACTAGATCCAAAAAGTAAGCTGAACTGACCCAAAAATGGTCAAAAATTGACCAAACTGATCTGGAAAATTCTACAATCAGTTTGCTTGGTTAGAGGCTCACTTTTTCCTATAAATAGAAGCCTCCCCTTTGTAAAAGCTTAATGGTGTTTATGCACTGTTACTCTACTCCTGTCTTGAGCCATCTACATTGAATTTTTTAAGAATTCAATTGTTTTTGGCCTAATCCTCTCCAAAGTGAATTGGTGGCCACTCTTGCTTCAAACAAGAGTAGAACCCTCAATCCCTCAAGCCAAAGGAGAGCTTACAAGCTCTATGTAAGCTAATTTTCTTACTTTGTTTACGAATTTTTAATGAAAAATCTATGGTTTTCTTGATTTTTATGTTTTGCAAATGTTTGAATTAAATTCAAATGCTATGCCTTTGATAAAAAGGCCACCCCCTTCTCTTCTTTACATTCCAACCTTTCTTAATCCTAGAAAAATTAACTAAGTGATTAATTAAACTCTTCTTATTGTTTACTCTCTTGAATTTAGAAAATTGTGTAGATTACAGTTCTATAATTCTAAATTGGGTTAATTAAGTTAAATAAAGAAAGATAAAAATGAGAAATGGTCAGCCATACAAAGGAGGTTATGCGTAAATTTTCTAGAATTTTGTGAAAAAGAAAGTTTGTTTTTATGTTATTCTAAAAGAGTAATTCCCACCATTTTTGCATCTAAAAGAAATATTCTAATTACTCCATGTACATATTCACCTATGAATATGCATGGATATCACTGATATTAATTATTAAAATTAATTTCTATGCATAGAAAGATGCATAAAGAAATTTTTTTTAATTACAAAAGTTTTATTCTTATTAAAATTGATTTCTATGCATAGAACGATGCATAAAGGAAATTTTTTATTATAAAAGTGTTATTCTTATTAAATTTGATTTCTATGCATAGAAAGATGCATAAAGGAAATTTTTTTATTATAAAAGTGTTATTCTTATTAACTTCGATTTTTATGCATAGAAAGATGCATAAAGAAAAATTTTTTAATTATAAAAGTTTTATTCTTATTAAATTTGATTTTTATGCATAGAAAGATGCATAAAGAAATTTTTTTATTATAAAAGTGTTATTCTTATTAAAATTAATTCTATGCATAGAAAGATGCATAAAGAAATGTTTTTTATTATAAAAGTGTTATTCTTATTAAATTTGATTTTCATGCATAGAAAGATGCATAAACGAATGTTTTTAATTATAAAAGTGTTATTCTTATAAAAATTGATTTTTATGCATAAATAGATGCATAAAGAAATTCTTTTTATTATAAAAGTGTTATTCCTATTAAATTTGATTTTATGTATAAATAGAAGGATTTTTTTAATATTCCCATTGAAGTTGATTTTTATGCATACATAGATGCATAAAGAATTTTTATATCAAAATTAGAATTCTCTTAAATTCTATGTTTAAATTCTATGAGTATTTGATAAATGAATAATTAAATACTCTAAGAGAGAAAATTCTATCAGTTTATGTTCACACAGATTGTAAAAAGAAAATTCAAGAAATCTATCGAGATCGAAATATTCAGATAAATGATTAATTCATTCCTCATTGAAATTCGTAACTAATTTAGAAATCAGTTAAGTGAATATTCAAAGAAAGAAACTCAATAAAATAGTAACTGAATTATCAAACCTTTTCGAGAAAGATAGTTCAAGAAAAATCTTATCTGACTCAAACCTTGAATCAAATTATGACCAAGACCAAACTCTTTCCTCAGTTTCAAGGAAAGAAGGTGTCACCAGTTTAGAAAAGTATACTCAAAACTCCACCAAATCTGAAGCTAAGTTTGAGACCCTTCAAATTGATCTGTGGATCAAGGTTATAGAATTCGAGGAATTCTGGTATGAAATTCAGAATTTCGATCAAGAAGTTTTAGGGATACTGATTCAAGAAATACTTCTTGTATTCAAAAGAAAATCAAACTGAAAACTTGCATAGAAACCCTGTTTTCTTAAAGGACTGTCTTTTGCCAGAATGCTGGAGGGAGCATTTGGTATATGCTTTTCTAAGGGAAGTTCGGTTGCAATCAACTGGCGGCGGGGAGTGTTCAAAGGACAGCTCACGCGGCAAAGCCTGCCCAGGTCTTGACCAACCTCAGTATGGTTGAAAAATGGTGCGCTTCCGGTACGATGAGCGAGGGCCGATGAAGCGGTCCCTAAGTGAATAGATGTGATGACATGTGAATTAGATAGATGTAAATAAATGGATGAGATGTGATGTCATGTGAATCGGAATGTGAATGAATGATATGGGATGTGAATGGATGATATATGTGATGAAAATGGATGTGAATGTGTATGTAAAGAATGGATGTGGATGTGTATGTGATGAAAATGGATGTGAATGTGTATGTGAAGAATGGATGTGAATGTGTATGTGATGAGAATGGATGTGGATGTGTATGTGAAGAATGGATGTGAATGTGTATGTGATGAGAATGGATGTGGATGTGTATGTGAAGAATGGATGTGAATGTGTATGTGAAGAATATATGTGGATGTGTATGTGAAGAATGGATGTGGATGTGTATGTGAAAGAATGGATGTGGATGTGTATGTGAAAGAATGTGATTGTGATGTAAAGAGATGTGATGTGACATGAATATATGTGGATGTATGTGAAGTGATAGATATGAATGTATGGATAGATGTGGGTAGTCGTACATGTGAACGATTGGATGGATGTGGATGAATGAGATGAGATGTGTATGAATGACATATGATGTGGATAGATGTGATGTGATGTTATGTGGATAGAATGTATGTGATGGGATGGTGATGTGAATGAATGAGATGTGATGTCATGTGAATCGGGATGTGAATGAATGATATGGGATGTGAATGGATGAGGTGTGATGTGATGTGAATCCAGATGTGAATGAATAAGATGTGATGTGAAATGGATGTGATGTAAATTGGGATAGATGTGAATGGATGATATGTGATGTGAATTAATGTGATGTGAAATGTGATAGATGTGAATGAATGAGATGTGATGTGAATGGATGAAATGTGCTAGACCCAAATAGCAAAGCCTTTAGTATATACTTACTTTGATAGTTTGCATGAAATAATTATTTACTCTATTATTATTTATAAGCAGATAGTGGACATGATATACAACCAATGCCAAGAGTTTAAAAAGGTCAATTAATAGAGGAGTGTAAAGGTAGACTTCTATTCATATATGTATGTAGAGGATGGTAAATATGGAGGCTCTAAGTAAACCTAAGCATGTTAAAAGAGTTTCCATCCAGGTCATGAAAAATTCTCCATGCTACATCCAAGTTTTTGTGGTATACAAATCGATATCCAATTTGAAGATCCATCTTTTGACATTCTGCCTGCCCTGCTACGACCTTAAACTTTTGATGGCACCGAGGAAAGCACAACTCAAGAATGCATCGAGTCCTTTGTAGTCTATTAGTACTTCAGATCCATACCTCAAATCATTGCATACAAAAATCAAGGAAATTGAATGCATCTTTGCGAATCAAATGCTAAACACTTGTATTCTCTTCCACAAGATGCATATGTTTGGCCCAGTCTGGACATACATCACCATGTTGCATCTCAATGGTCTTAAGTAAAACACCATTGAGTTCAAGTATCAATACTCTTCTTTGTTTCCTTATTGTATTTGGGGGGGTGGTGGAACTCTTTTGCTTCTAGGTACATGAGTCACCAATGATTGGTGCCACCTCAATAGTAAGTTTTTTGTACACTTGAAATCAAAGCTATCATTAGGAACTCAATGGAGTCTTCTTGGGCCCTTTAATTTGGATGTTTAGTGAAATGCTTAAAATGCTAATCCATCTTTGACCAAGCCTAGAGGCCTAGTCCTAAAAGCATATATTTGATTTTTCACAAAAACAAAAAAAAATAAATAAAGGAGATATTCTTAGATCTGGCCACCTAGGTGACTTTAAAGCTTTGTAATGGGCTGTCAGTCAGTTATCATAGCCTTCTCTACCTTTTCAAACTCCAAACATTCCAAAAATTCGTCACTTTCTTCCCCCCTTTTTTGTGTGTGCACCAGATCTCTCTCTCTCTAAATCCTCTCTCTAAAATGCCCTGCACTCCTTCTCCATGGAAAAAAGCGTCTTTCTCTACTCCAAAAGCCATAGCTAGTAGATCTGTACTCCTAAATGAGCCTTCTCTCTCCAAACCCACAGTAGTAGCCATGGCTTGCAAGGAAGAAGCTTACCATGAGCATTCTCTCTACAATACTTGGTCCTCTCTCCATAGCTACCAGGTCTGTACTCCTAAATGAGCCTTCTCTCTCCAAACCCATAGTAGTAGCCATGGCTTGCAAGGAAGAAGCTTACCAGGAGCATTCTCTCTACAATACTTGGTTCTCTCTCCAAACCCACAGTAGTAGCCATAACTTGCACAGAAGAACCTTTTCATGATGTATTCTCTCTCTATATTGCTTAGCAGCCATAGCATGCACTAAAGAAGCTTCCCATGATGCATTGTCTCCTTTGCATTTTCGTCTCACCATTGCCAACCCTCTCTATGTTTCTTTGGCTCCCTTTCTGGCTTCTTTCTCTATCCACTATGTAGCTCTAGAGAAGCAACCCTCATCTCCATTCTTCCCATTATTTTTTGATACCATATCCTGCTCCTTCCACTCCTATTCAACCCAAGCTTACAAGCCTACTTTCTTGTAGATGGCACTACAAGACATCACCAATAAGCCTTCTAAGATCCGCCTTCAGGTTGATTTAGAGACAGAATATGCAACCCTACGCAGTAGGCGTGGTGCACCCAATATTTCATACGATCAGCTTCGAATGCAAGGAGAAAAGGCCATTGATCTTTGGATTGATGGAAATCTTTATCCACCAGATCTAATATCTGGTGCCCCTCCACCATTCAAAAGCATTACAAGTTTTTTTAAGTTTGTTGGTGATGGTTTCAATGGGCTTCTTGGCTATTGTAGGAGATTACACATGTTGTGGCTAGATGAGGCAGCTGAAAAGAGGCAAACACAATTTGCCTTTGACCAGCTTCAAGCGGCATCGACTAAGCAGATCAATAGTTTGATGCAGAGGATTAAAGAGCTCTCAGAGGAGCTTGAGGTGCAAAAGAATAATTTAGCGGATCGTGTGCGCACAATAAATCAATTTACCGATAATTATGTTCGTCTTCAACACTCCACTCGTAATCTTCAGCGTCGTGTTCACCATTTCACTCACCTTCCCATTGGATATCACGCAAGGCAAAGAAAACGTAAAGCTGTTGGGTTACTTTCTAAGACAGCAGCAACAGGCGCATGCAAGAGGCATAAACAAACAACCAGGTAAAAATTTTTGTAGGAATTATAGCAACTTTGCGAAGCAATTAATGAATAAAGCATCTCTCATGGGTGACTCTTGCGATTGTAGGGCATGTGCAACAGCTATACTAGGATGTAACAACGCTGAGGACAATGTTAATGTCTCCCTTCTTTAGCATGTCCTTCAGGAGAAGGATATCATGGAAATGATAACAGGTTTTGGTAATGATAAGCTGCGGGAGACCCTTCGTCAACATTTCTTGAAGGAAATCAAAGAAATTGTCACACCCAAAGAGATGCTTGATATATGCAGGTATTAGCCAGAAAGTTTATAGAGCAATGTACAGGTCAATCACTTTAGGGTTGCGAGCAAAGGGAGTTACGCAATCCTTGCTTCCAACACTTTATAGCTTACAGATGGCAAAGAAGTGTGCTAATGGTGATATTGCATCCATGTTTAATGGTGGGTACAAGTGGGTGGAGGATATTATGCCAATGCCAACAATAAAACCCTTTGAATACAATGCATATAACAATGTCTACATTGACATGGAAGTGCTACAAAAAGCAATGATTCAGTACTATGGCCTCACACTTGAAGAGATAGGTGGAAATGTCGTGTTTGCCTTGAAGCTGGATGAATGTCAAGTGGTTAAAGGTCAAAGACTGGAGCGTGTTAGTTTAACCTTGATGAGCCGAGCACTTAGAGGAAAGCCTTTAGACACCCAAGAGTTGGATGCAACTGAAGACAGCAACAATAGGGATCAAGGGCATAAGCAAGACTACTACGGCATTCAATCAGAGAAGAACATTTGGTGGCAAGCAGCATGGGTCCTCCCAAAAGAGAACCATGATACCTTGAGGTGGTATTTTGAACGGTCTGGCATTAAACATGTCGTCTCTTGTCAGGTCAATGGTCAAAAGCTTGATGTTCCCAGAATAGGCTGCTTTAACGTTGAATGGCACTTGGGTGGCGATCTAAAAACCTTAAAGTGTATGTTGGGTTGTAAAACAGGTGCGAATACTATATTCTCATGTGTTTACTATTGTCATTCCAAGACAGCAGTAGACTCAAGAGTAAAAGGGAAACAACCTAGTAAAGGCAAAAGTCAAAAACAGGTGGGTGCAAAAAAAGCAATCGTTTTTTATGATGAACAGAGGAAAGGATCAAAGGTATGGCATAATGGCATATTAAGTTGTGACCAGAGCAAGCCACCTAGTCATGACCAGGAGGACAATGCTTGGAACCCAATCTTGGACATTCCACTATGTCAAGTGCATGTGTGCACATTACATGCAAGACTCAGGATTTTGGATAAGCTATTGATGCTCCACATAAACTATGTCTGGAACATGGAGCCCGAAGGTCGACAAGAAGAGTCGATACGTGCACTAGAGGGTGTACTTTCCTCTATGGGATTACATGCTGGAGCAGTGGTCTTGACAAAGGATAGAAAATCAAACCCTACACAAGACAACCCTAATAAAATTTGCATGGGTGGATCAAAGGCAAGACACTTGCTATCAAACCACTTGGGTTCTAATAGCCACACTGACTTTGAAATTTGGAAGAAGATATGTGATGTTACAACATATCGAGGAAATGATGCCAGGCTTGGCCTAAAACGTGCACGTGTATGGGAGGTGTGTAATAAAATGGTCGATCTTCTAGAGCGACCTCACCTGGATGACCATGGTATTGATGCACTTAAACAAGCCACTTGTAGATTTACAGAAGAAATGGTCGAGGCATGGGGAGAAACACATTACTCACTACATGGTAATGTTATATTTCTTGTGTCCTTGTAGTATGTTCTTCATACTGTTTGTTGACTTTTTGTAATTTTCTATGCAGCATATATTGTATGCACACGGGCCATACTTTCTCGATAGATATGGCTCTTTAGCACTTTGGAGCAATCAAGGCATGGAGAAATCACATTACCAAGCAAAGGCCGTGTATTTTAAGGGCACTCGCCATGGTGGTGGCAAAGTCAAGAGTAATGCGCTCCATGAAATGTTCAACTGGTTCTATCGCGTTCTGGTTGGCAAAAAAAGGCAGAAAACTCGCGGTAATTTGTCTCTTAGGCGTCAAATAATGAAAACTGTTAATGCAAGAAGAACTGAAGGATACAACAGATCAAATGCTAGGGAGAGACTACGGTAGTGGGTAGCAAGCAAGCGTCGGTGTGGTTCCTCATGGGCTTAAACTCTCTGATTATAATCTTTTTGTGTTTTTAAATTTTCTAAAAGTTTTAAAAAATTATATTTATAGACATATTTAAGTCATTTTTCATTTATAGCCACCACATTTCAATTTCTTCTTTGTGCTCTACTCTCTCTTGCCCTCCCACTATCTCTCGCACTCGTACATACCTAGGGCATGCCAGAAGAACAGGAGCAAGACTTGCGGTTTTTCGATCAACTCGGTCCACTACCTACTACAGCAAAAAGGACAAATCTACCTATAGTAACAAGAGGCAAAGGAGATGAGAGAAGAAGAGCGCAGGAAGGAGGCCAAAGAAGCGCAACGCAGGAAGGAAGCTAAAGAAGCAGAGCCTAGTAGAGAAGCGAAAGAAGAGCGACGTCAAAAAGAAGCCGAGGAAGGTCAAGGGCAACCACCGGAGATTGTTATTGAGGCCGACACCCTACAACAGCTAGAGGTTATCTTACAGAACAGGGAGGTCGAGATCTTGTCCTATGGCATCATGAAAGATACCATTAACAAAGAGTTTGCTCTTGTGAGCGTGGCTTGGGAGACAGAAATGCAAAAGAGACAGCAGCCCAAAGAGAACGCAAGGAGGGCAAGCCAAGCACAGCCATAAGCAGCCACAACATCCAGACGTCCAGTCAAGACACGTGGCAAAAGAATGGAGGGCAAGTTTCGAGACCAACAAGAAGAGCAAGAGCATGCACAAAAGAAAAAGAAGTTCAGGTCTGAACGACCACCGTGGGAGAATCAAAGACCACCACCGCCTCCACCACCGGTTACAAAGAAGAAGAGAAAATGGAGGCTAGGGACAGTCATGCTACGAGAGATTAGGAAATATCAGAAAAGCACAGATCTTCTCATCCCCAAGGCACCATTCTCTCAACTGGTGAGAGAAACAATGGAAAAATTTACTGACAGGGTTGACCGCATACAGAGCACAGCTCTTGAAGCTCTTCAAGAAGCTGCTGAAGATATTGTAGTTTCTGTTTTTGAAGACTCAGTGCTAGCTATGGTACATGCCAAGAGAGTCACTTTAAAGCCTGTAGATATGTCCCTAGCCCTACACCTACATTTAGAGCGTAGCCTTCTACCTCAATAGGCTAACCCACTTTGTAATTCTCCCTACAAAATTTTGTAATGTTCCCAAATTCCTTTGTAGCATTTTCACACATTAATGAAAGCTTTTTGAGTTGTGTTACATTCTTTGTTGAGTCCAATTTTTTTTGTATGCTCAGTGCCAATGAACATTTCATTTAAAAAAATATAAAAGCACTATACACACAGGAAAAAACACACACAAACACACACACACACACACACATATATATATATACATATACAAATATATATATATATATACACACACACATATATATATATATACACACACACACATATATATATATTTATATATACAAAAAAGGTAGAGCCTATAAAGTCACCTAGAGACCTTTATTGAGGGTCTTATGAGCCTCAAGACCAAAAAAATCAAAAAATAAAATAAAATAAATGCCATGTGCGCTACGGCGCGTTAATCGCCAGTTTGACCAGGTCAAAATGCCGATTTCCGCACCGTAGCGCACATGGCATTTTTTTTGGATTTTTTGGGTCTTGTGAGGCTCATAAGGTCCTTTAGGTACCCTAATGACCCTTTATTTATATAAGATATTATATATATATATATATATATATATATATATATATCTTATAATAGCCCCAAAATCTTATAATATCTTATGTCTTTTATATATATATATATATATATATATATATATATATCCTATATATCTTTTATATATATATATATATCTTTCAATAGTCCCATAATCTTATATATATATAGGTACACACACACACACACACATATATATATGTATATATATATGTACATATATATACATATATGTGAGTGTGTATACATCTATAAATACAACATTTTTTCGTACCACTCTAACCCAATCTCGATTACTTTTTTTAATCACGATCACATTTAAAATGAATCCTAAACAATATTTTCTATGAACACATGAACAAAATCTTGAAATTGCGAGGCTTGAAATGGTATATCACAAGTACGCCAGGAAAAATCACAACTTACAATGCATAACAAAATTTTTTTATTAAACTTGGAAGAGAAGTTTGCATTACATCTTTTTAATAAGCTCTTGGAAGAGCTCAGGAGAGAGAGTTCTAGAGGCTGGTTTCTGGGCCTAAGCTTTGGAATATATCACTCAGCTCATTGATTCCTTGAGCCTAAGAAAGGGCACAATGGCTTAAAACTGAGCCGGGATGCTTGCCTGTAAAGCAATACAAGGCAGCTTCCCTAGCTATCAAAATACATTTATTTATGTTTGAGGCTAAGGGGTTCTCCGACAAGACTGCACTAAGTGCTTTACATTTTAGGAGCTCGGCATAGGCGATCTTTGAATAGTCTAAATGAAAAACCCGCACTATGTCGGCTGAGGCAGGTATGTAGTGCCAAAGAGATGCATCTCAACCCTCTAACTTTGGCCGCGTTCCTCCTACACGCATAGCAAACTTGTCCACTTCAAAAGCAGTCTGGCAACATGTCAATATAGAAGTTAGGAAGCGTGAAATGATACAACTAAAAATAATTTGCTTTACGACTAAGAAGTTAGGACATACCTCAGTTGCATCGTCACTTGCAACTAGTTGCTCATTTGTCAAGTTTATGCTTCCTTGGTCTTGAGCATCGCCAGCAACCAAGGGCATGTGTGGTTCAAAGGCAACTACGCTCTCATAGAATTGCACATCTTGCTTTATTTCAACGAGCGCTTTGGCCACTACATCTTCCAAGGAACTGCTACCAATATCGTATGCAAGCGCTTTTGTGAGGTTGTCATCTTCAAAAGAGATTTTCACTTTCCCTTTGTCTTGACCCCCAGCATTCACGACAATAATAGACAGTGCCTCATCCTCGCGAAACCCGAGTGTCTTGGCAATGTCATCCAAAAACAAAAATTCTTTCCCATCAATAATGATTGGATGCAAAGACATGATAACAAGGTCTGGGACCTCCTCAAGTACTTCATCGCCCTCTAGAACTAGGTCCAGAACCTCCTCGGGGACATTCTCTTGTAGAGCCACCAATGCCATTGAGGCCTCCCATTGTTCTGTAACATTCTCTTCCTCAGCATGGGCCTCTTGGACCTGCTCCATTAGCTTTGCTTTGCCCTTTTCTTTTTCCTTGCCACTTTCTTTCGCCACACCCTCTTGTAACAGAAGGACCAAAACCATGTCCCAGCTTAGGAAAGAAGTGCCGATGTTGCCCATTTGTAGATCCAAGAGTAAGTCTTCCTCCTCATTCCTGTAGTCCTTTTCTGTGAGGGATTTTAAAAACCTTGATAGGTGAAATCTAAAATTCTTGTCTTCCCTGATTGATGAGGTCAACCGGAACCCATAGGCCCTCATCACCCTCAAACATGATGGAGTACGTGCTGATGTGTTCATCCATATACTGAATGACATCTGTGAAAGCATCCGCGTGTAGATGCATTGTTGCACGCACATCAATTGCTCCCTCAAACATAGGGACGATCTCATCAACCCTATGAAGTAACTCAAGCTTTCCTAGCTGTGCAATAAGTGCGTCAAGTAGAGGTGCCATGACTATGAGTGATTGCAAGAAATAGAGAGTGTGTGATACAGAAAGGTGTGCGAAATTGAGAGCAAGTGTTAGGAGAGAACGATAATTGTCAATTGATGAAAATGAGTAAAGTATCGTTTATAAATGGGTGACCTTGTTATAAAATTTTTAAAAACTTTTAAAATTTTTAAGTACCAAAAAAATTTTAAAAAATGGTATGCGAAAGCAAGAACGTATCCTTCCATCGCAAGGTCATTTCTAATTTACTAGTGGCTCAAGCCACAGATGCTTGTGTGACCAACCTTACACTATCACAAAAAAATAAAACTTGCACAAGACAATTGAAAAACCTTAATAAGACAGTGAGGTAAAAAATTTGAAATTGTATTTACTTCAATCCAAGATTACATATCCAGTGGTTATTTGATAGCTACACAGCCAGGAAAAGTAATTTCTCTACAAAGAAAAGATCGTTCCTGCCTTTTGCGCACTACTCTACCATTGATTATCAAAGCAAAATCACCACTCAGTGAGAATCAACAGTGAGAATCAAAGAACTAAGTAGTCACGTAAGTTGGCAAGGCACCAGTCATCATTCACAGCAACATCTTCTACATCCCCACCTTGCATGGATATATGTAGCACACCCTGTTCTGTAGAGGTTGTGTCGGAGTCTAACGCCTCCCATTCTCCATTTGTAAGCTTCCATCGCCTGTAAGGAAATGCAATGGATAACTATTGCTTGGCAATATGGTAGCGCATCACAACCTTCTCAACTATTACTCTGCATCTGATGGTGTCTCCATTGTGTTGAACAACTTTTTTATCCCATGCAGGTGATAAGAAACAAGTGAGAGCTCTCTCCCCCTTTGCAATCCATAAAGTTGGGGTACGATGTGTGTCACTTGTATGGAACAGATACACAAAGAGGTGTAGAGGTATGACGCAGCTTATGGTTGCTTTGTGAGATCCATATGTGCACTTCATAGCATTTTGCACCTTGCTTTCGATCTGCAAACAAGCCATGGCCACTGAAGCATTGTCTGGAATTGGCAATTCAATAGATGTGAGAGTTGGCGTAGGTTCTGGAACTAATTTTCCAGTACCATTTGCTGTCGTGGTGGGAACCACATATGTATCCTCATAGAAGAAGATGTTTCGTGCAAGAAGTTGTGCAGCTGGACACCCTCCAAAGATTAAACTACCAAGCTCCACATGGTATGCTTCAAAGGTTCCTAAAATTGCCTCCATAGGCTCCCACTCACTATAGTTTGAGGGAAAAATATCTACGCAGAGGAACCCAAGAACAATCAAAGCAGTGCTCAGTATACCATTATTAGCACACAATTGATTTAAAAACAAGAATATAAAGTGGTGAAATGACTTACAATTTGCAGGAAATCGTTGACGTTGGTCATGGTCTGCTAGTTTCAGCTCTGTTGCCTTGTAAACATGTTGGACCTTGGCTAGCTTTTTTCCATCACGATCTTGTTTGAGCTCCAATATCCGCCCTTTCCAATGGTGACTTTGTATATCAACGTATCGCTTTGACACCTTGTGGGTTCCTCTTGTACTAGGCTGCATCGTAATCCAATTCCACTTCTCGTACTGTTTGATGTTCCAGTTCCCATCCTCATCTTGACCACTACTACAAGAGAGAGATTGAATACTGATCGGAGGCCTTCGAGCTCTAGAAGAAGACATCAGATGTATATATTAGGGAGATTATAAACCTTGATGGCAAAGAAAAATAGAATGGTGAGAAAAAAACTTAGACTAGGGAGATGTACAAAAGAGAAGGAGTTGTAGAGCAAGTTCCAAGGGCTTGGCTGTGCTATTACTGCACTTTGAAAGAGGATATTAGAGGGGGTGAGAGGAGACAATGAGTAAGATTATGAGAGCCAAAGCATTTGCAACTCAAGCTTCCATAGCTTGGCTCTGTTGTTACACTCTGTAAAAGGAGGTTGGACAAGGTAGAAGGATGAAGTAAGGAAATGTAAGTGAGGATCAAACTTCCATAGCATCTGAGAGGAGGTTGCAGATCAAGCTTCCATAGCTAAGCTCTGCTGTTACACTTTGTAAAAGGAGGTTGGACAAGGAAGAAGGATGAAATAAGGAAATGTAAGTGAGGATCAAACTTCCATAGCTTTTGAGAGGAGGTTGCAGATCAAGCTTCCATAGCTAAGCTCTGTTGTTACACTCTGTAAAAGGAGGCTGGACAAGGAAGAAGGATGAAGGAAGGAAATGTAAGTGAGGATCAAACTTCCATAGCTTCTAAGAGAAGGTTGCAGATGAAGCTTCCATAGCTATAGATCTAGGTTTCTGAGTGAAGAGAGGGGTAGATCAAGAGGTAGATAGCTAAAAGAAGTAGTCTAGAGAGTGAAAAACGCCCTGCTATGAGAAAGGGGGAAGAGAGAGCGTTTTGGAGGGATAGTGGAAAGTGAAGGGGAATGTGCATTGAATGCATGGGAACTCGTTTTTGGGCCTCTATCACTTTAGAGACCTTACTTAATGATGGCCTTACTTAATGATGGCTGCAGGCTGCAGCTATCCTTTTCTATAAAAAATAGGAGAAAAATTCATATACGTATAAAATTTTTGAGTTTTAGTTGATTTTAAAAATTAAAAAAGAGCCTATTTAGCCTATTATTCTAAGTTTGACCACTACCTTCTAGGCTCTTACAAACCATTGGTTTCAGTCCACATGTAATCTCCCTATTTGTCTATTTCTTAATCACCTCCATTAGGCAATGGCAAATTAAAGGGCCCAAAAAGACTCCATTGAGTTCCTAATGATACTTTAACATATCCTGTTAAAAATAAAATGTATGGTTAATGGACATTTAAAATTTTAAATAAATATATTATGTGCCAACAACATAAATTCATCCATGATATGGATGGTCTTAAACCTTCATAGACAAACGCTCCAATACCTCAGAAGTTCAACCAAAAAAATAAAAGAGCAAGTATATTGTCAATGCTAAATTTCATCAAATTTATTGAATATGATGTATAAAAGATTTTCACTCTGTTGAGATAATTGAGTCTATCCAAATTAAATTATAATATTCATAGCCTTACACCTTGACAAGGCAATATCTTCAATAAAAAACAAACACATCTTCATTGCAATCGAATTGCAAATATTGACAAAAGAGATAATCAAATGACAGTAAGTCATTATTTGCAATAATCGAATTGCAAATATTGACAAAAGAGATAATCAAATGATAGTAAGTTTGGAGGCATTTGATTGCTTGATACAATATTATAAAGATTTGGCTCGTACAATCCAAAAATTAAACCCATCTAAGCACATTGTTTTGGCCAAAGCCTAAGTCTATCTTATGGGCTTTTAGTATAAAATGGCTCCAAACATTCTACACCCAACAAGTCTTGATATTTGTGCAGCTCCCATACTTCAAACTGCACGTTTAGACCTCAGAAATGGTTTCCTTCAACCTGCAGCAACAACTAGTATGGGTTAGGTTGGAATCTAATTATACTATCACTCAATGTTTAATGAAACCAGACATTATCCTACCCATAAGCTCAAGTAAGCCTTTTGTAGCCTTGATATGTATGCTTTTGCTGCTGCAGCTCCACTTATGAGATGACCACCACGATCATATCCCAAGCGAGTAGCATAAGCAATAGCATGTTGATCACTCAAAATCCTTCTTTTGTAACACACTACATAGTACATAGTCGTGCCCTCCTTGAAAACTTTCAGGGAAGAGAAAGTTGTCCTTTGGATTAACACATCCCTTGAAAGGGCTATCATCAACAATAAGCAATGTATTCTTCTTATTGCAAATATCTTGGCACTGATTCCAAACCTTGAGTAAAGGTTTAAACATAGCCTCAACAGTAGGCTTATCTGGCCTATACACTTTTTGAAGATTATGGATATAACATTCTTCTTGTCCCGCATAAAGAAATGATATTTCTTATGTGCAAACTGTTCAAGAGTGTTTACATAGGCACAAACATTCTTGTGTAGCATGGTGGACCAAATACCAACATGAAAGTACTAGCAAATCTCATCCAAAAATTCAAAACACCCGCCGGGGCGAATAACAACTGTGGTGCGACCAATATCAATTCGAATACAATTTGTTTGTGGATGCCTCTTCTCTTCCTTGTTGAGTAAAACTCCATTAAGATCAAGTATAAGTGCATGTTTCTTTATGGTGATTGTACGAGGAATATTTTCTGCATACGATGATACAGAAGAATGATAACACTTTAATGTGTTTACATACTTAACAATGTTAAAACAAGTGATCCTATATTATCAATGAGAGCTAATTGCAACAAAACATCCACAAGTTTACTTTCATTTCATGCTCCCATACTCATCTATGACGATGGCTCCAGACTTGATTGCATTTCCCTATTGATTGCATTTTCCTATTGATTGGTGAAGATTGAAATACTAATCTATCTCCATCTCTCTCAAAAGAATATAAACTTCCTAGAGGCCTACTCTTTTTGTGTATCGGAACGTAGCTCCTCAACACATTGCTCTATTTCTTGCGCACTTAACTTGTGATTGTTTTAGAAGCAGCTGTACCTGCAAAAACAACTCTCACTGAGAAACATACTTTTTAACACACAAAATTGCTGAATAAATCATCTTAAATAACATCCTATTGAAAAAGATCTACCTTTAGTTTTCTTGGCACCCTCTGCCCGCAGAGTCCTTGATTTCAACTATTCTCTCTGTATTCGTAGCATATGTAGCCTCGTCAATTTCTTCAACACCCTCTGCCATAGAGTCCTTGATTTTAACTGTTTTCCCTTTATTCGTAGCATATGTAGCCTTATCAATTTGTTCGACAATCTCTTCTTGTCTCTCCTTGGTTGCAAAAGTCTCTTAAAGCTCTTCATAATTAACTTTATCTTTATTCTCACTAACCTCAACATTAACTTACAAATCAGGAATGTCCTTAGTCTCTTTAGTCCTATCACTTGAAGGCCTTGAAAATGTTTACAAAGCTGAATCATCGATGTGATCTACCTCCACCATGTTGTCTTCATTATTTCTAGCATTTGAATCATGAGAGTTGATCTCTCTATAGTAGGGCTTTCATGATGATGTTCTAGTTGAGCAATGTTATCTTCGTCTTTCCCTTCTTTGTATATATTTGTAAGATTAAAATAAAATGCTATTACTTTTAGGATTTAAATAATACACCAAGGCTAATACAATACTAGTCATTTTTATATCTACACATATACTTTGTATCCAAACTTAGATTATTCAACATTGAGTGATGTACCATAATGAATTAGGAACCATATTATTGCCAAGACTTTCACATAGAGCCTCCAAGCAAACTAGCATCTGTGGGTGAGGTTCAAACTTTACTTTCAGCTTCCTAGAAGCGAAGTAGCATCCGTGGGTGAGGCTCAAACTTTTGTTGGAGGAGCCTACCCTTCTAGCTAACATATGCAAACTAATATATTATGCAAGTGAGGATGATAACTTTAACTGGAGCCTCCTAACAAATTAACATATGATGGTGAGGCTCATGGAGCCTCCTACTAACAAGCTAGCATATGCAGGCAAGGCTCAAGCTTTAGATGGAGCCTAGCCTCCTAGCAAACTAGCATTGATAGGTGAGATTCAAACTTTGGTTGGAGCCTGAACTCATGTTGAGATTGAATTACATTTATAGTTTTGTGTACTACTGTAAAAACATCGCTTCAATCTTTCTTATTAAGATCTTGATTTTCTTAGGGATTGCAGGGTCTAAAACAAGGTGCTTCAGTGTTTCTCATTGATAGTTCTGCAAGGAAGGCACGTGGGGTTATTCATTCCATTGATGCATATCTACATGTGGTTTTCAATTCATTGGTGAGACGTGCAGTAATACACGTTCAACAAAGTTTTGATGACACATTTCTCATTCCATTTGCCACAATGGATGCAAGAACAATGTCTCAAGTAGTTGGAAGCATCATCAAATGGCCATTGGTTAACCTTGTTATGGACAAAGATATTACTAATACCAAAGAGGATAATTTTGCGGAACTTCTTGTTGATCAAGAAGATCACTTTATAGATAGGGAGAGCTGGAAAGAGAAAAGTGTCATCCTCTGGGATGACAACAGATCTACAAAACTTGGCAATGGAGTAGTATTGCTGGTCCACCCATACGAGGCTATAAATTGTAGAGAACTAGGGGAGAGTAGCTTGGGTGTCATTATAGAAGGATCTTTGCATCCAAGTTCAACTTGTGTTTCAGGTCTGAATTTGGTTAGTTGGCTGATCAGGCAACTCACATTTGAGAATGGTGAACCATTAGTGAAGGACACAGAATCTTCTTCTATTGATGAGGGTATTCAAGATCACTTCATGCAAAAAAATATTGACAGCCTAAACAATTCAAGTGATGAAAAAAGAGGATAATGATGTAGAGGACAATGATGGCGATAGTTCTGATGACAGACACCATGATGCCATGATCACTGACTATGATATCATTGAAGAGACAAATAAGAAAAGGAGCTATGTCCATAGGGTAAGGGTAATGAAAAATTACGATAAAACCCATGGAGCTACAAAAAATGTGATGTTGCAAACATTCACACCATCGCAACCATTGATTGTTGCGAGAAGCGATGTTGTCAATTTGGAGATAGATCCAAAATCATGCAAGCTAGGGTACACTTTTGGGGATAGAGCTATAGTACACGATACACATTTATACTGGATTGCATGGGCATGGCCTATAGACAAGGTCAAGATGACGAGTGCTTTGAGTTCACATTTGATGGGAAGAGGGTTTGTAGTAAAGCATGGTATGTAATGCATGGCATTGGTAAGTCAACGTTCTATAGGCTCAGAAAGAAGTTCTTGAATGGTGCATATAATGTCAATCATGGCAACAGTGGGATAATACGAAAGGGCATGACACATGTTGAGATGGCAAAATCAATCATATAGGACTTCATAGATAATAATGCCGATCAAATGCCACATAGGTCAAGGACAACTATGCATGGAGCTCGCGAGACCCAACGTGTTCTACTAGCAATGTAGAAACAGGTGACTGCACTCTTGAACAGGTTCAAGAAGATTGAGGATCCAGACAGAGTTTGGCATGAAGTGCAGGGATTGACACAGGGCGAATTGGAGCCAATTGATGATTATGTGAAGAAATTCTCTTTATTGTGGGAGACCTTGTGCAGGGCTTTGGGAGATGATCAGGTACCTCCAGACATGATGAAGAAGGATCGTTTTATTGCAGGATTGAAGGGAGGCATTCGCTGGAAGGTGGAATTAAAGAAGCCCAGGTCTTATGAGGATGCGGTGGAGATAGCCAAATCAAAGGATTGGAAATTGCAAACGGATGAACCAGCTGGGGATGGTTCCAGCGGCAGTGAGGCCAGAAATGAGAAGGGTATAAGCGGTACCGATGAGAACTGTGCTGGAAAGAGTGCAACCGACAGAAGTTCAAGTGAATAATGCCATACCATAGGGGATAGCACCTACAGCTGTTACAGCTTCTGATGAAAGGCTTCAACAGGATATGAGGCAAATGGTGGATTGTATGAAGAATCTGAGTTTGAAGATGATGGAGAATACAGGTGGTGGACGTGGCCGAGGCAGAGGCTATAATCAGGAAGGAGTTGAAGGACAGACAGCAGGCTATGGAAGTGGTCGTGGTTTTGGCAGGGGTAGACGGTTTATTCCTACATGCTGGAATTGTGGTGAACGTGGACATCTAAGTACAGATTGTGATAAGCCTCAGCGAATGGGAGGTGATATGTATCCCTTACCCTCTCAGATTCCCAATAGGGCAAATGATTATGGAATTGAAATTAGAGGTGAAGCAGGGACTAGTGGATTGACAAATGAAGAGAAAGGTAAAACTAAGGTGATAGATGTGGTCACCCTTGAGAAGACGAAGGAGGCAGAAGCTGATGTGATGCCTTTGGGGAAACGGATGCCACAGGAAAGGGAAAGCAGGGATACTGCAGGGCCTAGCAAGAAGAAAGGTAAAGTGAAGGAAGGAGGGGATGTAAAGGTCAAGCAGAAGCGGAAGTCTCGTAGGAAGTTTTAGGTAACTGATTTTCCACTAGGGGTTGGGCAGGATAGTTACAGTTTGCAGGAGGACATGGCTGGAAGGAAGGATAACCAGAAGCTTGTTCATGATGAAAGGGAAAGTGAAGCTGATTCGAGTGTTCATGACATGATCAGTAGCACCACTACTAGTGAGGGAACAGAGGATACTTCATCCAGTGAGGAGGATGTAGATATGGATGCCCTAGTTATGGATGAGGAAGTGCTTGGTGATGAGATTTCCCAACAAGAAGAGGCCATACAGGAAGAATCCAAGGAGGTACAAGTGAATCATGAGCAAAGGTATGCATGTGATGTGAAAGAGTCTGCTTTAAAGTCTTTGGATAATGAACCTTTGTGGGATGAGTGGGATATAGAAAGTCTCCAGGATGATGAGCCTAAGTTGGAGTTGGATGATCAGATGAGCATTAATGTCAAGAAAGCCACGACCAGAATTGATGCTATGAAAGAGGAGCAACACAAGAAGACTATGAATGAGGTTGATGCTATGGATGGTATGGATGCTGTGATAGATGAATTTCTTGCTGGCCTGGATGAAGATGGGCATACAGGAACTGAGGTGGATGCTTTGGCAATGGAGCCTGTTGAAAGGGAGTTTGTTTTGCCTGTAGTAGTTGGCTTTGATGGTGATGCTTCTTATGTGGATGGACAAGAAAGTGTTATGGCACAGCAGGTCTTTCTTGATGAAGATTTCATCAGTTATTACACTGAGCAGGAGTTGCTTCACTGGTTCTCCAATATCGGTGTTGACTGCATCAATGATTTTGGAATTGAAATGAGGCAGGATGGTGTGTATGTCAGAAGCTTTGTTTCCAGAAGTTCTTATGTTATGTGGTGGGAAGTGGGATGGCAAACTACGCCTGTGGAAGATGACAGTGTTTCTCCGATCACATGGAATAGAGATGTTTTGATTACATTGTATGATGCTCAAAGGATTGACGGAGGAAAACGTGGTCATGATTTAGCAGGCTAGGGGTTGGGCAAAGTATGTCAGTTAAAAATTTGAAAAGTGTTTTGGGTCTCTATACATATGGGATGCGTGGTGTGTGAATAAACTTTGCCCTGAATGCCCTAGCAAATGTACAGAGTGGGTGGTTTTATGGTTCTTTTACGAGCTGATGGTGATGCCTGCATGTGAAAGTGTTACGGGAACCCCGATGTGATGATGGTTGGTCAGTCTGGGCTGATTCTGGATGCAGAGATGGCACTCCATTTTTAGCATGAATGTGGAGATGGTTGCCAAATGCATGGCACCGACTGTGATGGTCATGTTTGGTAAGTTGATGTTGCTGACTATGAGCTGTGGGCAGATATTACAACTCTTGTTTAGGAAAAGTCGTGGGCGCGGCGTGATGACCCGAAGCACAAGGAAAAGGAGGAGCCATTGTAAGTGGTGGCCATCATTTTGAAGCTTTAAAAAATAAATAAAAAATATAATACACATGGCCAATAATTTTAATAGCCACATGGAAGCCAACGTTGCCGCCAGCACGTCGTCTAGAAGGTGGTGGAGCAAACGCAAAAAAGGAGAGAGAGCGAAGGAAGTGACGGCCTCTCTGGAAAAGAACGCCTGGCGGGTAAGTGAAGGAGTTGGCGTGGAGACTAGTGCAGCCTGGAGGAGAAGTGGCTCAACAGTGCTGGTACAGAGGCGAAGGGGCTATGGGTTCTCGCATGTGTGAAGCACCAGGTGCTGAGGCGAAGACGTAGAAGAAGGTGGCCTTGTGAAAGGAGACCTCCTAGCAGGAGAGAGTCTGGAGCGAGCAGGCCCTAGTGTGAGAAGACGGCTTGAGAGAGGCCCGCTGGTAACTACCGTGTGCGAAAGGCTGGTCGTCAAGCAGAGGAAGTGCAAGCGACTGGGGAGGTGCCAAGAGATGAACTGAGTGTGGAGAGCAAGCAGTGGGGCTGGTGTGGCAGCTGGTAGCGCAGGTGAGACTGGCGGCTACTACAGAGAAGCTGGACGACACCGAAACCTGTAGAGACCGGGTGACAGAGCAAGGAAGGTGGCTGTGCAAACTGTCGAGGGAAGGGCAGTAAGGGAGCCGCCTATGTGAAGTGCGAGAGCTGTGGCTCTGGAGTGCAGAGAGGAGACATGTGGGAAGGTGGTTTTTTGTTGGTGCTACGTTGAGTAGTTAGTGTTGGTGCTGGGAAGCTGCAAGGGCTTTGTGGTTGGCAAAGCTGCTGGTCACGACACACAGAGAGTGAGAACTGCTGAGTTGAGGGTTAGCTGGTGGGGCGCCTTCTGAAGAGAGAAGTGGTTGGGTTTGTGTGGGCGATGATTGCAGGCAGAGAGTGGATGCTGACTAGAGAGAGAGCCTAGAGAGCAATGCAGAGTTGGAGGCCGTCTCAAGTGTCACTGGCACGTAAAGCAGCTGCAGAGGTGGCTGGTAGTGCGAAGACAAGTGCGAAGGGTAGAGCAGAGATCGGGAGACAGAGGCTTGGTTGTCAGACGCAAGGGTGAATTCCCTTGGCAGTAAATCCTGGCCAGAGTCCTGGTTTTTGGTGTAACAACTGAGTTTGTATAGTGTGTTTGGTGCTGTGTGTTTTGCTGAATGATCATCTGTTTATCGGGGTTTTGAGCTGTCTTTATGGTGTGGGTGGGTGGTGAATCGTGAGAAGTGTTCCAGCCGGTGGCTGGTGGTGCCTCCGTTGTGTTTGTATTTTCCAAATTTGGGAGGTGAAGGGCTATAGAGGTAGGTTCTTTTTTCTTTTTTCACCTCACAAAAGTCATCACTCTATTCAACTCAGATAATTACACTTAAATTTGGGCTAAGTATTGATGATGATTTTGGAGCCTCCACTAAAGTTGATGATGATACCTAGGGTATGTGTCTAGGATTCAATGAAAAAATTCTTTTAACCAAGTATTGTCAATGTCTAGGGTTAGAAGACAAAGGAGTTTGATGCTTAGATCAATCTGAACACTTTGAACATGTGGGGTATAGTGAAGTCCATTATGGATTTATGCTTGAAGCTTGGAGAGGGTAAGTATGTTCTAGTGAAAGATCCGTCTCAAAGGGTATTGCTGGTTGAGCCTTCAACCAAAGGCAATGATGCATGTGCCCTTACAAATCTAACAATCTTTCTTAAAGAAATCTGTTATAATTACTTTAATCACTAAACTTTTGTAAGATCCACCATAGGAACTACTTAATCCTCTTGATTAAGTTAGAATCCACTTAATCTTTCAACAATTATGTCCAAATTTCTTGTTGTCACAAAAATTTCATCTTCCTCAAGTAATTTATGCCTTCTTTTCAAATTGTTTGAAACCTTGTAGTGTATGGCGCACATAGGCCTACACCTGTAGACTAGGTTCGATTCCCACCAAGTTTGTCAACTGCATCAAATACACAATATCTTGCACTATTTTTTACATTAAGTTGTAATTTATACTCAATCTTTTCCAAAGCTCCACTTGCTTTATCAAGATAGCACTTTTGTTACTTATTTGCTTAAAATTCCATAAGATTAACACTAATCTTTAAGATTAGTACCAATCCATTTGATTAATCTGAGGATAATCTTCACAAACCACTCTAAGGATTAATCTTTGAAAAAGTATGCTCCCTAAGCAAGATAATGCAAGAAATCACTCAAAATTAGTTTTGCTGAAATTTTTATAAACCCTAATTTTGGGAATCAAGAAAAAAATCAAGATCAAGAAAATTTCAAAAAATCAAGATCAAGAAATCAAGATGTAAAGTGGATTAAGGTTTCTGAAAATAGTGACTAATACAAATTGAAAAATGATTAATACAAATTCCATTACTTCTCAAATCAAGAAATTTGAAAATTTGAAAAATATGTAGAATTTGTTTCTAAAAATGATTATGGCTCAAATCACTCTCTACTCATAACACAAGATCAAAACCAAGAGATAATCTATAAAATGGTTGAAACTCCTAAAGTTAGTAGGAAAATAGAATAAAACACATAATTTAGGATTTTTAAAATTTTAAGGTTTCACTAATCTAAGATTAAGAAAACCTAAACTAGGATTAAAGATTAAGCTTTGATACCGATGAAAGAAGGGAGAAACAAGGATTGCACTCATTAGCATGGAGAACACAAATGTAGACTCGTTTACGTCGTGAAGTCTAGAGACATGAGATGTCATTTACATGGAAGTCTAGACATGGGTGAAGGTCACCACCATGAAAGATTAGGCATAAGCTCCAAGAAGACATAGATGTTTATATTATAAAAAGGGTACAATATCTATGAGCCCTGTGCCTAAAATAGCCCAAAAACCCAAAAGCACACATGTAAATAACCCTAAGCACAAGTGCCTAGGCCTCATCCCCCACGTGCATGTGCATACCAAATCTACTTCATTACAAAGCTTCATTACAAAGCTCTGATACCAATGAAAGAAGGGAGAAATGAGGATTACACTCATTAGCAAGGAGTACACACATGTAGACTTGTTTACGTGGACTCTAGAGATATGAGACATCGTTTACATGGAAGTATATGTCATGAGTGAAGGTCACCATGAAAGCTTGGGCAGCATAAGCTCCAAGAAGACATAGATGTCGATATCATAAAAGGGTCAAAAAGGGTACAATATCCATGATCCCTATGTCTAATATATCTCAAGGCCCCAAAAGTACACATGTAAATGACCCTAAGTGAAAATGGCTAGGCCCCATCCCCCATGTGCATGTGCATACCAAATCTACTTCATTACATGAGGTCGTATAGCATGGTGGCTCTATCTCATGCCACTCCTCTCGGTCAGGTTCCTACATCACCCTGGAGTCTAGGTAGGATGGGTGGGCCTGCCCTCCTATCTTGAGTCTGAAAGAGATCAGTGTGATGAGAGATCAGTGTGATGAGAGATCTTTGCACCAGGTAGGTGCTATAGTATGGCCCATAATAGTGACTCCCTATGTCTACAAAGCTCTAGAAGGAAGAGCCTTAGGCATCTCTGATTTGAGAAGTCCATTATCTTGGAGAGTGGTCCAAACCACTCTTATCAGAGGAAATGGAACCTACCCTTGATCTCATAGTATACCAAACTTCATCATTTGTAGTGCTCCTCTATCTTTGCTTCTATATGGCAAAGTTGACCAATCTTATCCTCTAGTGCAGCCATCCCTGGCCCATATCTAGATATCTCCACTCTCCACTACTAGTAGGATGAGGTGCGGATCTAGCTAATCATGCATCTCACTCTAAATGACAAATTTGTGTCCATGTATCATGGGCATGTGATAAAGCTATCCTCAATCAAGTGAAGAAGGTGATCTCTATAGAAGGCCATCTTCATCCCCAAGCGGGTGAGTGCCAAGTCCTTTGAGTATCCAAACTAACAATGTCCTTCCTAATGACCCTGTTCAACTCTCTGTGGGGCTGACATCATCAAAGGAAGGTGTCTCTATGCTGTACTAAAAAGGAGTGTGATAAAGAGGGAGAGAGAGAGGAGAGAGAAGAAAAAAATCCCCCACCAAAGTGTCAATAAGCACCTGGTGGGGCCTTTTTTAAAACTACAAGAAAAAAAGTAATCATATGTTATTTCTCCCTGTGCCAAGCTCCCATCATGATTCCAACTTTTCGCACATGTGCCTAAGGTCAAGAGAGGTCGAGAGAGGTCGGTCGGTTGGTCGGTCAATCGAGAGAGAGAGAGAGAGAGAGAGAGAGAGAGAGAGAGAGAGAGAGAGAGAGAGAGAGAGAGAGAGAGAGAGAGAAGAAGAAGAAGAAGAAGAAGAAGAAACAAAAAAACCCCAACATGTTTCCTTGTGGGGCCTTTTAAAGATAACAAGGAAAAAAAAGCAATCAAACATTATTTATGCTTACACCTATCTCTCGCCATGATTGTAGATTTTTGCATGTGCCTGAGATCGCATATTGTAAATACACACTCATGGGTGTGTGTGAGAAAGAGAGAGAGAGAGAGAGAGAGAGACTCCTTGTTCCCATACTCCTAGTCAAGGGGCGGGTTTTGCTTGCAAATCAACATTAGGTGCATGACATCAACTTCTAACTCCTTGTTTGTGATTGTGGACATGGTATTCTACACATGGAATGTGCCTCTATATGTGTGTATGTGCGCGCATGCATGCGTGCGTTCATGTGTGTGTGTGTGTGTGCATGTTGATGTGTCAAGGAGACCTACCTCCATAGCCCGCTGTCCGAAATATACCACTATGAGGAGAGAACTACCACCTAGCACAAACACCAAATGAAGGCACCAGTACACTCAGCTGACGTCCCCTGGTCTCCCCGACATAGGCAGACACTTGAGCACACTCCAAACTTCTGAAACCATATAGTTGCCTATTCCAGACGTCCTCCCAGGTCAGCGCTGATCTCCTATGGCCCTCATCTTCCCTTATAACCCTTCAGCCGATTGGTTGACTACTAAACTGACCTGAAACACTCTCAATGACACAGATAGATCAGATATTGATTGTATTTTAAATCAAACACTTGTTGATGACCCCAAGCAAAAAATTGTCCCACCAACATCAACACACTTCAAGTCCTTGCTTCAGAGCTCCATAGTTCTTGTCAACACTCTTTTGCTGACCTGAATTCACCTCAGCTGATACAAAATCCTCCTCTTATCTCCACTTAGAAATAAGTCCTCCAAGATTCTCTAAAATACTCCAACATTGGCTAACCTCAAAAGCACAACCCCAGGACCTTCTTGGACACCTTGTTGACATTCCACTGACACCTCATCTGATTGAACGTGACTGAAAACTACCTCAACAGTCTGACACAGAACCGGCTGATTCAGAAGCCCTCAACAACTAAAATAGAACCTTTCTTCAAGTGTCCTCTCACATTCCTATACTCTCAAGACAATCAAAACAAACATGGACGCTCAACTGGCAATAGCTCACCAAAAGAGTTGCCACACAAACACCACTAAAATCACAAACCCTTTCAGCTGTGAGACAGCTCAGTTCTGACATTCAGTTAAGACTCAGGATCACTTCCCTCAACTCAGAGACAAACCAAAGCAATGTCCCTACACCTTCACATTATTTCGATGCTCAAGTGACATAAGACTAAATCTGTACCTTCTCAACAAATGCTAGCTGAGTCAACACTAACTCATTAACACCTCACCAGTGAATCAGATTGAAACTCACAAAGGTCTAATCTCCATGAACTCAATGAAATCAACACAATAGCCATAGCTAAAACATCAAAACAAAATATTGTATCCATACACAACTAACACTTGCACAACTCAAGGATTTCATCAGATAGGCAAAAAACATGAATGTCTCAAAAACAGCCCTGAGACATGGGCACCAACATAAGAAGAAAACATAAGGCTTAAGGATTCCCCACACAAGTAAACCCTGGAGACAACACTTCAATGGATCAATTTCAGTAGCTACAGTCAATGGTGAATGGAACTGGGTCAAGTCTCTAACAAAGACCCTTCTCAGAGAGCCTAGGGGACACTCCTAGTAGCCAACTCTCTATTCTCTAGCTCACCCTCTTCTCTAATCCAAACAATTCCTCTCACTGCACTGTCCTCTTGTCTCTGCAAACCTTCAACAACTACAAGTACCCTAGCCTGTAACCTTCATGAAGAAAAACAAACTTACCAGAGACACACTCCACTATAGTCTTTCTCTCATCTGGTGGTCTCTCTGGCTACACACTCCATGAACCACACATGATCCATCACAATCCTCCCTCTTCTACCCTGTCACCGCCGCCTTGAGTGTTGAGATATCGAGCTCGTCTAGTGAGGCGGTGGCCACTGATGACCCGCCTGGGGGATAGGCCCCACACTTACACCACTGGCATGGTTGGTGAGATCTTGGGTGATATGCGGCCAGTGGGATGACAGGCTGTGTGACAGCCATTCTAGAGACTGGCATAGTTATAGCGCCAGCTCATTTAGTCGGGTTCACACTATAGAGAACCCGTGTATGTATTTGGTTGAGTACCTTTCATGTTGAGTGTACTCTTATCTTGTATATGGTGTGTTGAGTGTTGAGTAGAGAAGGAGAAGATTTCAGCCTCTCACCTTGTGTGTTCTCTATTAGGGTTTTGTGATTGTGTGTGTGTGCTTGCAAGAGCTCAAGCTCTCTTCCCCCCTGCATCTTTTCATTGAGATCTTAGCGTCGCCCGTCTTCCTCGATCGTCCATGTTCTTTCCATTTTCATTCACGCACTTGTAAAAATCCACCTGGCTACGCAAAACGATCATCTGTTTTCTAAGGTCTCAAACGTACTCAACGAGCTTATTATCTGTCGGGGGCTTGGGATAGGCACAGCCTTTGAGCTCATATCTTGGGCATGAAAGGACCCATCATATTTTGCAAAACCCCCATGGTTAGAGCATTCATGCTCAAGCATTTATTTTGGCAAACCACTTATTCAAAGACTGCTCCTAACTTAAACTCGTATGTTAGGGAAAATTTGGACTCAAATTGGGCCCTTTAAGGATTTGTACACATTCTCTCTTTACAAAAATGGGCTCATGGTAAAATTTTTGTAAATCAACTCAAAAGTGAGCGGAGTTTGGACATTTTGAATCTACTCTTTGAGACCTTTCTAATGACATATAGCATGACATGCAACTTTGCATATTCAAGAAGTCCCCAAATTTGGTGATGACATGGCACGTTACATGCCATTTCATCACCAAATTTGGGGACTTCTTGAATATGAAAAACTGCATGTCATGATATATATCATTGGAGAGGTCTTGAAGAGTAGATTCCAAATGTCTAGACTTTGCTCACTTCTGCGTTGATTTGCAAAAAGTTTACCATGAGCCTATTTTTATAGAGAGAGAATGTGTGCAAATCCTTAAAGGGCCCAATTTGATTCCAAATTTCCCCTAATGTAGGTTGATTTGTACCATCACAATATCAGCATACTCCTCCACTTGGGCCAAACGGGTACATCACCATCCTCCATAGTCTTCCAATTGAATTGATCCACCCACCTGGATCAAAAACCTACACACATTCTTCAAACAACCTCAAAGCCTCATCGCTACCTCTTCATCCTTATCATTACTAATTTCTTCACACAACTCAAGACATTTTTCAACTTTGTATTCCCTCATTAAGCCTTCTTTCCATTCCCCCAATTCATCCTCATCATGATAAAAAATATCCCAGCAAGACCATCCTAAACACTATCTTCCAAACAAATCAAATCAAAGACCAGCTACATGTCTTGGTCAACATCCATGACTTCCTCATCCCACAACCTACTCACAGCATCCAACAGTTCATCGTCATTGACACACATTGTAGCACCCACATAAGCATCAACTTGCTTATCGTCACCTTGATCCTCAGATTTTTTTAAAAAATATGGACACCCTCCAAGGTGTCATCCAACAAGGTTTCTACATCATTATCCACACCATCATCCATATATTCATGCACATATGTCAACTGAACCATGCCAGTATCTTCATCACCTGTGTCATCATACCAAGGCAATTCTAACATACCCTCATCCTCACACTCTATCACATCATAAAACAAACCTATAGGCTCCATACCGGCATCCATAAAACAAACCTGTAGGCTCCATACCGGCATCCTCTGCTAATGATCCAATCTTCCACTCAAGCTCCTGTGATATCTCTAACATGCTAGGACCTCTTGCCCCTCTATAATAGACTCAGCAACCATTGAGCAAACCTTCATCCCTTCGCCAGCATTTACTACCTCCAATTTCGGGTCCACAGACATACAACCTGCACTTTTGGTAACTTCACAATCATGTTTATCCATAGCCCTTGCATCCATTAACACATCACTCACACATGGATCCACAACCTGTCGACTATTATGAGCATTACAAACATCTAGAAAATCAAATTTAGCCACTCTACCTAACCTTGTGGGTGGCTATTGTCCTGCCACTTGATTCTCTCTCTCTTCATCCCAACAATCAACAACCCTATTGACCTCTTTTCTCTGAATGACAGTGTATATTCCACTTGGTGCTTTCCTTGGCTACAAACATTGAAATTCCAACCTCATCCATTTGATTCCCTGGCTGCCTCTCTCTTGGCTTGCTGATTTGGCATTTCCTCTTTCCTAACATCTTGCATTTCTTCTCTTCTGAGTGGTACACAAAAGCTATAACCTCCCATCCTCCTAGGGCAAAGACACCGAGAAGACATAACTGGTATGTCCTCAGCTTTAGACCAATGTCTGTAGATTCCACTCCTTCTCTCTAGCTATCCTCAAAGCCTCTTTAAAAGTTTTGGGTCTCTTCAACTTAACTTTCTCCTTTAGATCTGTCTTTCTTTAGAAGAAAAGATGGATTCTCTGCTCCCAGGGACATATCCCATCCTACCCACAGTTCCTCAAAATGGTCCACAAATCTGTCAAACACATCAGACAAATTATTCTTTAACTTTTGAATTTTCTGTCACACAAAGCATTTGGGGATTCCCCTTGCTTATAATGCTACACCAAGGCCACTTTGATGTCTTCATATGCCTAACCTTGATTAGGCTAAGATCTCCATGTCTGCACAACCACCATTTGGCATCTCCCTTCAGCAACATTGACAACAATGTTGCTGCACAACCACCATTTGGCATCTCCCTTCAGCAACATTGACAACAATGTCAATTTATCCTCATCTCTATCTTTCCCAAAGGTGAATGCTGCCAACTCCATCCTTGTAAAAAATTCCTATGGATCCTCTCCAGCATGCCCATGGAAGACTGGATATGTCATCATGGTGGTTGTCATCTACTCTACTAAGAACTCTCAGACCTACAAACAAGCTGAAGGGTGCTTCAAAGCCCTCAGTGGGGGCACCAAAACAGTGATGTGTCGAGGAGACCTACCTCTATAGCTTGTCTGAAACATACCACCATGAGGAGAGAACTACAACCTAGCACCACAACCTAACACAAACACCAAATGAAGGCACCAGTACACTGAAAAGATGTAGGGGAGAAGATATCTTGAGCTCTTGAAAGCACACACACACACTCACACAAACCCTAGAAGAGAGCACACATGGTGAGAGGCTGAAAATTCTTCTTCTTCTTCACACAACAAAAGAGGTCTACAAAGAAGATAAAGTTACTAACACACATAATAGAGTACATACAAGCGGTCCATAATGTGAACACGCTAAGAGGAGTGGGTAGATGTGGACTAGTCAGTGTATTCCAGCTGTAGAATCTCTGGCAAAGATATGTCGATGCCAGCTACCAAACCCGCCACAGTGATATAAATGTCAAACAGTCATGCAAGCGCCTAGTGAGTGTCAGCTCATGTTGAGCTTGACATCTCAACACTCCCCCTCAATCTCAACTCCAGCTCATGAACTCCAAGCATATCTCAAAATCTATGGAGCTTCTCAACTCCCAAGGCCTTCGTGAAGATGTCAGCAACCTGATCCTGTGTGCTGACGTAGGCCAAGTCGATGTCGCTTGCCAAGACTCTCTCCCTGATGAAGTGGTAATGTACCTCAATGTGTTTCGTCCGCGCATGGAAAACTGGATTCCTAGCCAACTGTATAGTGCTAAGATTGTCACAATATATGACAACCTTTCTCTCCACATGCAACCGCAAATTACCTTGCGTAACCAAGCTACCTCACATGCTACCACCACAGCTCCTCTCTCTACTCTGCCTCTATGCTTGACAAGGCAACTATGGGCTGCTTCTTGCTACTCCATGTCGCAAAAGCACTCCCCAATGAAAACATAAATCCACTGGTAGATCTCTTGTCTGAGATGCTACCTGCCCAATCTACATCTGTGTACCCATATAGCTCCAATGGTACACCTGCTACATAAAACAATGTATAATCAATAGTGGCCCTCAAATACCAAAGTGTGCATCGCACACTGTCAAGATGTGGTTTATGCGGAACCTGCATAAATTGGCTAAGCCAACAGTAGTGTAGCTCAAATGTGGCCTGTTGATCGTGACATAGATCAAACTCCCCACAATCTTCCTGTACATAGTGTGATTCTCCAACACAACCTGCATCTTCACTAAGCTTGCCATTTTGATCTAATGGCATTGAGATTGGCTTACAATCATATACTTGGACAACATGTCCAATGTATACTATCTCTGTGAACCAAATACCCTCAGGTGTGCGAATGACCTCAATTCTTAAAAAGTAGCTCAAATCTCCCAAATCCTTCATCTCAAACTTCCTTTTGAGAAGACTTTTCACATGCTCAATCTCTGCCCCCTTCGCGCGTCGGATTCCCGGTTGCTAGCAGAGCGGAAGTAGCTTCCTCTTACGTGGGGCAGGGTTTCCTACTCGGGGCCTCGCCCTCGAATGTCCGGACTCGAGACTAATCTGGTGGTCATTCCGAAACCAAAACTGGGAAAATTTTCCTTTCTCGAAAAACGCGGACGATTCCACCTTTTTGATTTTCTTAACGAATTTTCTAACGGGTTCAAGAGATTAGACTATCCTTTACCAGATAGAAGGAAAACTATCACTGACTTAGTTTGAAGAAATCAATGCTTTTTTTTCTAACCGAAATCAGGCATAGCCATTGATCTAATCATTTGAGAAATTCTTCAGGTTTTTATTTAACTACTCGAATTCTAAGCGTATTCCTATTATTTCAATTTAATTATTAAAACTCCACTAATTTCAGCCTAACCCCATCCAGCCCATGGGTTAGCCACCACCCAACCACTGGAATTGATAGAACCGCACAATTACTCACCCACCCATAATTGAATGCCTTTCTTAACTTTTGCTTTTGAATGCAGATACGCATACACTCCTCTTTAAAACTTTAATATATAAAATAATCCATTGACAAAGAGTTATGGTTACAGATGTCATAACTCAAAATTTCCATCCACTCGTCCCTTGTTTCTCAAAAAATAGTATCACTCTTCTGGACTCTCCGTTGAGACCAACTCGTCAACCAACGAGATCAAGTAACAAATTACAATAATTATTTTGTCCATCATACATATCTTCCATGACATACGCATGGGTGTCCTAGGCACCGCGAGCCCGTGTATCACCTGGTCAGAACCCTCCAGGATTCTCCTTAGGTGTCCTGGCACTTCATTCAAGGACCGCTTCGTTGGCCCTCGTTCATCCCTCGAATTAATCTGGCCATCAGCTGCTCTTCATCCTAAAGTGGAGAATATTTGAGGAGAAGGGCAAATGCCTGATGGTATTCTTCAATCGTCCGGCTATCCTGTTTCCATTCCAAGAACTCATTCATTTTGGTTTCCAGGAAGCCCGAAGGACAAAACCTCTTCCTGAGGTAAGCTTTAAGATCTGACTAGGTCTGGGTATTTTGGTCAAGACGGTTTGTCTCGCAATGGTTCCTCCATGCGACCCTGGCTGTTTCCACAATTTTCAATCTGGTGAGAGCAATCTTAGTCTTCTCGTTATAACCGGTCACATCAAAATACTCTTCCATTGCCTCGATCCATTTTTCCACTTCTCCTAACTATTTCCCTTCACCCTTGAAGGGACCAGGTTGGGATCGGTGTAGGGATTTACGAATGTCCGGATCTAACTCTTCATCATCGATAAGAGGATCCGGCTGCCTACCACGGCCGCGCGCCTCATGATTCTGACAAAATGATATTTTTGTCAATTTAACTTTATCATCAGATTTATGACTATTTAATTTTTGAGATTTATTTCTTAAACAAATAATTATTCTATCATAATTCTTGAAAACAAGATTCACTCTCATAATTTTATTAACCAATATTCACAACCACGAAAATAATTTGGAATCGTTTTGCAAAACATCATTTATTATCAAAAGTTTTTAATATATACATAGCTCCAAAAGTCACAGCCTCAATCGCGTACGCATAAAAAGGCGATACTGCGATGGAGACATGCTATGATATACACGATTCATCACTGATAATGGTGCTATAATTCTTCTCCTAGGAATAAAGCGGCTAAGAAGTTTAAAAATACGGCAAGAAATTCTAAAATTTTGGGGTGAATGATTATAGAGTTGTACATAATGAACAACTCCTAGCCTTATCAAGATTATGGCTAGCGATATATTCTGTCTGAGTCTCTGTCGTTGATTGGTATTGACGCGAATACTTCGCCCTCCAGAGAACCACATATACTGACGTCGCTCTACTGGATCAGGAAAGTATAGATCCTCAAAGTGATGAGCGAGTCTCACTCTGCTTACTCGGGTTGTAGCGGAGTTGATGAGATTTTCGAAGCAAAGGCGATCATATCCTGACTCTGGGAGAGTCCATGAATGCTAGACAGATTTGGGGTATCCATATAAAAATCCAGTTCAATTTATGAGTTTTCAATTTATGAAGTTCATTTCAAACATAATCTTAACAAGTGAAAACATTATTTCCGAGATTTACTTTAAAATTTTAGGCAATTTCTGCTACTGTTTTGTAAGTTTACAATAGCGCTCTGATACCAGCGGTGAGACCCCTCTGCCCCCTCCGCGCACGAGATTCCCGGTTGCTAGCAGCGGACGTAGCTTCCGAGCATGGAGCAGGGTTTCCCACACTCGAGGCCTCGCCCTCGAATGTCTGGACACGAGACTAATCTGGTGGTCATTCCAAAACCGAAATCGGAAAAATTTCCCTTGCCTAGAAAATGGGGACGATTCCACCTTTTTGATTTTCTTAACAAATTTCCTAACGGGTTCAAGAGATTAGACTATCCTTTACCTGATTAAACCAAATAGAAGGAAAACTATCACTGACTTAGTTTGAAGAAATCAACGCTTTTTTCTTAACTGAAATCAAGCACAGCCGTTGATCTAATCATTTGAGAAATTCTTTAGGTTTTTATTTAACTACTCAAGTTCTAGGCGTATTTAATTATTAAAACTCCACTAATTCCAGCCTAACCCTATCTGGCCCATGGGCCAACCACTGGAATTGGTAGAATCAGACAATTACTCACCCACCCATAATTGAATGCCTTTCTTAACTTTTGCATTTGAATGCAGATATGCATACACTCCTTTTTAAAACTTTAACATATAAAATAATCCATTGACAAAGAGTTATTGGTTTTACAGATGTCATAACTCAAAAATTCCATCCAGTCCCTTGTTTCTCAAAAATTAATATCACTCTGGACTCTCTCTTGAGACCAACTGGTCAGCAAAACGAGATCAAGTAACAGATTACAATAATCATTTCGTCCATCATACATATCTTCCACGACATATGCATGGGTGTCCTAGGCACCACGAGCCCGTGCATCGCCTGGTCAAAACCCTCCAGGATCCTCCTTAGGTGTCCTGGCACTTCACAGGGACCGCTTCGTCTTCCCTCGTTCATCCCTCAAATGAATCTGGCCATCAGCTGCCAAAAGTGGAGAATATTTGAGGAGAAGGGCAAATGCCTAATGGTATTCTTCAATCGTTCGACTATCCTTCTTTCGTTCCAAGAACTCATTCATTTTGGTTTCTAGGAAGCCCAAAGGACAAAACCTCTTCCTGAGGTAAGCTTTAAGATCTGACCAGGTTTGGGTATTTTGGTCGAGACGGTTTGTCTCGCAATGGTTCCTCCATGTGACCTAGCCGTTTCCACAATTTTCAATCTTGTGAGAGCCATCTTGCTCTTCTCATTATAACCGGTTACATCAAAATACTCTTCCATTGCCTCGATCCATTTTTCCACTACTCCTCCTAATTGTTCCCCTTCACCCTTCAAGGGACCAGGTTGGGATCGGTGCAGGGCTTTACAAACGTCCGGATCTAACTCTTCATCATTGGTAAGAGGATCCGGCTGCCTACCACGGCCTGTGCGCCTCATGATTCTGACAAAACGATATTTTTGTCAATTTAACTTTATCATCAGATTTATGACTATTTAATTTTTGAGATGTATTTCTTAAACAAATAATTATTCTATCATAATGCTTGAAAATAAGATTGACTCTGATAATTTTATTAACTAATATTCACAACCACGAAAACAATTTGGAATCTTTTTGCAAAACATCATTTATTATCAAAAGTTTTTGATTATCTTTTTGTAAATCGTTCATTTATTACAATAATCATTTCGTCCATCATACATATCTTCCACGACATACGCATGGGTGTCCTAGGCACCGCGAGCCCGTGCATCCCCTGGACAGAACCCTCCAGGATCCTCCTTAGGTGTCTTGGCACTTCACTCAAGGACCGCTTCGTCGGCCCTCGTCCATCGTACCGGAAGCGCATCATTTTTCAACCATACCAAGGCTGGTAAAGACTTGGGCAGGCTTTGCCGCATGAGCTGTCCTTAGAACACTCCCCACGCCAACTATTGCAATCGAACTTTCCTTAGAATATTCACAACCACGAAAACAATTTGGAATCTTTTTGCAAAACATCATTTATTCAAAAGTTTTTTATTATCTTTTTGCAAATCATTCATTTTTTACAATAATCATTTCGTCCATCATACATATCTTCCACGACATACGCATGGGTGTCCTAGGCACCGCGAGCCCGTGCATCGCCTAGTCAGAACCCTCCAGGATCCTCCTTAGGTGTCTTGGCACTTCATTCAGGGACCGCTTCGTCGGCCCTCGGAAACGCACCATTTTTCAACCATACCAAGGCTGGTAAAGACTTGGGCAGGCTTTGCCGCGTGAGCTATCCTTAGAACACTCCCCGCGCCAGCTGTTGCAATCGAACTTTCCTTAGGAAAACATATACCAAATGCTCCCTCCAACATTATGGCGTAAGACAGTCCTTTAAGAAAACAGGGTTTCTATGCAAGTTTTTAGTTTGATTTTCTTTTGAATACAAGGAGTATTTCTTGAATCAGAATCCCAAAACTTCTTGATCGCAATTCTGAATTTCATACCAAAATTCATCGAATTCTATAAACTTGATCCACATATCTCAAACTTAGTTTCAGATTTGGCGGGAGTTTTTTAGTGTCTTTTTCTAAACTGGTCACATCTTCTTTCCTCGAAACTGACGAAAGAGTTTGGTCTTGGTCATAGTCTGATTCAAGGTTCGAGTCAGATAAGATTTTTCCTAAACTATCTTTCTCGAAAAGGTTTAATAATTCAGTTACTATTTTACTGAATTTCTTTCTTTGAATATTCACTTAACTGATTTCTAAATTAGTAACGAATTCCAATGAGGAATAAAGTAATCATTTATCTGAATATTTCGATCTCGATAGATTTCCTAAATTTTCTTTTTACAATCCGTGTGAATATAAAACGATAGAAATTTCTCTCTTAGAGTATTTAATATTCATTAATCAAATACTCATAGAATTTAAACATAGAATTTAAGAGAATTCTAATTTTGATATAAAAATTCTTTATGCATCTATTTATGCATAAAATCCAACTTCAATGGGAATATTACTTTTATTTAAAAAAATCCTTTTATGTATCTATTTACGCATAAAATCAATTTTAATAGGAATAACATTTTTAAAATAAAAAAGAATTTATTTATGCATCTATTTATGCATAAAATCAATTTTTATAAGAATAACTCTTTTATAATAGAAAAATTTCTTTATGCATCTTTCTATGCATAGAAATCTAGTTTAATAAGAATAACACTTTTATAATAAAAAACTTCCTTTATGCATCTTTCTATGCATAGAAATCAAATTTAATAAAAATAACACTTTTATAATAATAAAAAATTCCTTTATGCATCTTTCTATGCATAGAAATCAAATTTAATAAGAATAACACTTTCGTAATTAAAAAATTTCCTTTATGCATATTTCTATGCGTCAAAATCAAATTTAATAAGAATAACACTTTTGTAATAAAACAATTTCCTTTATGCATCTTTCTATGCATGGAAATCAAATTTAATAAGAATAACACTTTTGTAATAAAAAAATTCCTTTATGCATCTTTCTATGCATAAAAATCAAATTTAATAAGAATAACACTTTTATAATAAAAAAATTCCTTTATAAATCTTTCTATGCATAGAAATCAAATTTAATAAGAATAACACTTTTGTAATGAAAAAATTTCCTTTATGCATCTTTCTATGCATAAAAATCAAATTTAATAAGAATAACACTTTTATAATTAAAAATTTTCCTTTATGCATCTTTCTATGCATAGAAATCAAATTTAATAAGAATAACATTTTTACAATAAAAAAAGTCTTTTATGCATCTTTCTATGCATAAAAATCAAATTTAATAAGAATAATACTTTTGTAACAAAAAAATCTCCTTTATGCATCTTTCTATGCATAGAAATCAATTTTAATAAGAATAACACTTTTATAATAAAAAAATTCCTTTATGCATCTTTCTATGCATAGAAATCAAATTTAATAATTAATATCAGTGATATCCATGCATATTCATATGTGTATATGTATATGGAGTAATTAGAATATTTCTTTTAGATGCAAAAATGGTGAGAATTACTCTTTTGGAATAACATAAAAACAAACTTTCTTTTTCACAAAATTTTGAAAAATTTTGCCATAACCTCCTTTGTATGGCTGACCATTTCTCATTTTTATCTTTCTTTATTCAACTTAATTAACCCAATTTAGAATTATAGAACTCTAATCTACACAATTTATAAATTCAAGAGAGTAAACAATAAGAAGAGTTTAATTAATCATTTAGGTAATCTTTCTAGGATTAAGAAAGGTTGGAATGTAAAGAAGAGAAGGGGGTGGCCTTTTCATTAAAGGCATAGCATTTGAATTTAATTCAATCATTTACAAAACATAAAAATTAAGAAAACCATAGTAAGAAAATTACCTTACATGGAGCTTGTAAGCTCTCCTTTGGCTTGAGGGATTGAGGATTCTACTATTGTTTGAAGCAATAGTGGCCACCAATTCACTCTGGAGAGGATTAGGCCAAAAACAATTGAATTATTAAAAGATTCAATGAGTAGATAGCTCAGGACACGAGTAGAGTAACAGTGCATAAACACCATTAAGCTTTTACAAAGGGGAAGGCTTCTATTTATAGGAAAAAGTGAGCCTCAAACCAAGCAAACTGATTCTAGAATTTTTCAGATTAGTTTGGTCAATTTTTGACCATTTTTGGGTCAGTTCAGCTTACTTTTTGGATCTAGTTTTGAAATAGGAGAGAGGAGAGATGAAAATATCTCATTTTATCGATTAAAAATTGGGGGGGTAATGATGAGAAAAAGGCACCTACTTCATGAGGGGAGATCCCCACTCTGAGGTGTCAAAATTCAGTAGTTTTTTAATTCTTTTCTTTGGTCCTTAGTCTACCACTCTTCATCTTATGTGAGCATTTACTCATTTTTGGGGGGTTTTTCTTTTATTCTTCAATTTATTTCCTTCCTACATTTTTCTTTTATTCTTCAATTTATCTCCTTTCTTTTATTCTTTGATTTATCTCCTTCCTACATTTGGATTAATCTTATTGGTCCATAGGAACCTTAATTGGACCATAATCCAAAATTTTTAGGACCCTTAGACTAAGGTCTTTTGTGCACATTATAATTTATTTCTAATGCACCTTAGGAATGTATTTTTAAACTTTTGTTTCGGGGGAGTTTATTTTAATAAGAAGAGATATTTTTCCATCCAAAGATATCTAAAAACTTAATTATCTCTCTCTAGAATATTTTCTCTTTCTAGGCCAAAACAGGTAGTAGAAACAAGATCTTTTATTATTCTGAAAAGGGGATTGATTACAGGGAAAGAAACTGGACATCTTGAGGGGCTGGGGAGGAATCTTACATCCTCTCCCACTTGAAAAATGCGAGATGTCCTCATCTCGCAAATCGGGGGTAATCCCGCATCAGTTCCGCTTCTTTCTCCCAGGTGGCGTCTTCAAAAGGATAGAACTTCCATTTGACTAATAATTCTCTCAAAATTCTGTTCCTGAGAACCTTCTCTTGAACATCAAGGTTGGAGTTCCATCTGCCCTTGGGTTGAAGAAGTTAAGAGTTCATCATTAAGCACATGATTCGGGCTCCGGTGCATACTTCTTAAGTAGGTTGACATGAAATACATTATGTACTTTGAGATGAGGAGGCAGAAGAAGTTCATAGGCTAAGTCACCTACTTTCTTTGTAATCAGATATGGCCCACAGTATCTGGGGGATAACTTCTTGTGCTTCCCAAGAGATAGAGAACTTCTTTTGGGGCGTACTCGAATGAAGACCATATCTGCTTCTTCAAATTTTTTATCTAGCCTCTTCTTATCTGCATACTGCTTCTGTCTATCTTGGGCAACTTTTATATCCTCACAGATTGATTGCATCTACTACTCCATGTCATCAAGCATCTGTCTGGACATCTCGACCCTAATCAATGGGTCAGACCAAGTTAATGGTGTTAGGCAGTCTTGTCCATACATAGCTTTGAAAGGGCTCATTACTTGGTTCACCCTTTTTGTTTGACCATCGGTCTCGGGGTGGTAAGCTGTGCTGAGATCCAAGAAAGTTCCTACTACTTCAAAGAATGTACTCCAGAATCTTGACGTGAATTTGGGATCTCGATCACTTACTATTCTCCTGGGTAGGCCATGCAATTAAAGATTTCCTTGAGGAACACTCTGGCCACATCCACTGCAGTGTAGGTTTCTTTTACTGGAATCAGATGGGCAACTTTGGTTAGTCTATCAACTACCAAGAAGATGGAGTTGTAACCTGATTGCACTGAAGGTAGTCCAGTAATAAAATCCGTATTGATACATTCCCACTTCATCTGGGGGTCTAATGGATGTAATTTCCCAAGCATTTTTACTCTTTTGGTTTTTACTTTCTGACATATCAGGCATTGACGTACATGATTAAGTATATCCTTTTTTAGTCCAGGCCAAAGAAGCTTTTCTTTACAGACATGTAGGTCTTGATGAAACCTGGATGTTCTGCTATAAGGCTATCATGGGCTTCATTCAGTATTTGACCCTTAGTTCCCTCATCAATTGGGAATGCATAGCCTGCTATTATAATACATAATTCCTTCATCCAGGCTGCTGTACCCTTGAACTCGGTTCAACTCCTGATGAGTTTTGCTTTCATGCATAAGTAGGGTAGTAATAGGGCCAAAGAATCTATCCTACATGATCTTCTCTCTTGCTTCAATAATCAACGGATTTGACACCACTATGATTGCAAGCAAGGAGGCTTTTCTGTCGAGGGCATCTGCTACCACATTTTCTTTGCCTGGGCGGTTTGATTTCAAAATCAAATTCCTGCAGGGTCTGCATCCACCTTCTTTGGCACATGTTGAGATCCTTCTAAGTGAAGATCCACTTTAAGCTCTAATGATCTGTCATCAAAGTGAATCTTTGACCCAGTATAGTAGGTACTGTCTCCACAACTTTAGGGCATAGACTACTGAAAGTAGCTCCAGGTCGTGGACAGCATGATTTCTCTCATGCATTCTGAGTTTTTGGGATTCATAGGCCACTGCATGACCTTCCTGCAAAATGAGCGCACCTCCCAGGGCAAAACACTGGCATCAGCTTTACTACATCAAAGGGTAGAGAGAAATTTGGCAGCTTCAGAACGGGATTGGTTACCAAGGCGGTCTCAGCTTATCAAAAGCGCTCTGACACCTGGCAGACCATTGAAATAGGGTATTCTTCTTGAGAAGATTAGTTAGGGGGGAAGCTATGAGAGCATGCTTAGGTATAAAAATTCTATACCAACAACCAATTAATCCCAAGAATCCCCTGACTTCTTTCACTATCTTTGGTTCAGGCCAATCTATGGGAGCTGCTTGGACTTTTGCAGAATCTGGAGAAATTCCGTTTTTGGATACCAAAAAGCCCAAGTATTCAACATGGTCGACAGAGAAAGTGCATTTGCACTTTTTTACAAAGAGTTTACAAAGAGTTGGTGCTTCCTTAGAATCTCAAGAACTTTTACGGACATGAGCTTCATGGTCAGCTACATTCTTTGAGTAAATCAGAATATCATCAAAGAAAACAAGAACAAAATCATCCAAGTATTCTCTGAGAATGTCCTGCATTAGTAGGCGATTGGGGCATTTGTCAATCCAAATGGCATGACAGTAAATTCATAGTGCCCATAGCGAGTACTGAAAGATCCCTATCCCCTCCGCGTAATGAATTCAGGGGTGCTAGCAGAGCGAAAGTAGCACTTCTTGCGCGGGGCAGGGTCCCTCACTCGGGGCCTCGCCCACAGATATCTGGACAAGAGACTAATCCCTCAGTTCTTCCAAAACCAAACCCGAAAAAACTTCCCTCGCCCGAAAAGCACGGGCGATTCCTCCAGGATATTTTTGCTCTAACGTAGTCAAGATCCTTAACTAACTGAACTGATCTGACCAAACCCGTAAGTATCATAGTTAGATCAAGGAAAAGACTTGCACTTGGATCATAGAGACCAACGCTTTTTTCCTCACTGAGAGGCACAGCCGTTGATTCTTTTCCATAGAACAATTTTTATCCAGGATTTACTTCATCTATCGTACCATTTTAGGGATCCATCAATCCAGCCTAACCCCATCCAGTCCCATGGGTTAGCCAACCGCCCAACCACTGTAGTGATGGGATCCATTTAAGAATTTGGTTAGGTTTTGTCCTGGGTACGAGAAAAAAGAGTTCCCAGTCCCCTAGCCGGTTATTCATGCAAACTTAAAACTAGTCACACCACTTACACACCGAATATGAAATTTCCTATTTCACAAATTTAACTACTGGGGGGGCTGAGCTCCGGGAGTCAATTCTATCTCATGATCTACTTCTCGAATCGAAGGCATCTCAGTTAGCTCTGCTGGTGGGAATAAATCATCGTACTCACTTAACCATTCTGGTTCTTTAGCCTTTAACTTTGAGTCTACCGGATTCATTTTGACAACATAAATGAGCTGCTTCTTTCTAAGTCCTTTCAATAACCTAGAAGCTTTTAATAATTGCACATATGGGGATTCAAAAATTCTAATTCCTTGAACTTTGTTCCCGTGAAGGTCACGGAAGGAAATGATTCCATCAGTGAATGTCAACTTGATTTTTGTGGAGCCAATCCATTCCAAGGATTCCGTCAAAAACTCCCAAAGGTAAGACTCTAAACTGGCAGTCAGTTACATTCCCATCTAGATTAAACTGAATACGATCTGTCTCATGGTGAGTGAAAAGAATCTTCCCACTGGCCAATTTAACTTGCATAGGTTTCCTTGATTTCTGTTCTAAGACTAGCTTACGCAAGCATCCTGGGAAAACAAATGAATGAGTACTGTCTGAATCAATTAAAAGCTTAAATGGCTTACCCTTATACTTAGCTAGAGTATGGATGATAGAGAATTGATGATTTGGCCCTTGGTTTTCAATCGCGGCATAAATCTGACCTCTTTCCTCTTCCACTACTTTTGCTATCGTAATTGCTCTGGCTGTGCTCTGCAGATTGGGGCGAAACTCTTTCTCTTTGGTTACCCTAGTTCTGGGAGGGAGTTCTGAGATTACTCTAAACAGAGGCAGATGGTTGAGCTGGAGTCCTCCTGGGATTGCCCTGATTTTTGCGAGACAGTGATTCGACTAATACGAAGGGGCTCGTCTTTGCACTCTAGGTCCTTGACTTCCTTGTCCTCTTGACATGGCAGGAGTCGGGCAGTCTTTAAGTTGGTGACCAAAACCCTAACACCCAAAACATCTGTTCTCACTTCTAAGCTCATCCCTCTGAATCCTTGAAAAAGGTGGGGCTCGTAAGAAAGTGTTCTGAGGGAAGGGTCTTCCTTCACTTCTGAATATCCCAGCATCTTGATTCTGATTAGGGCCTTGCTGCCTCTCTTTGGGGGTGGAAAGTTTGAAGCACTTCCCGAGGTTTGGAACTTTTTGAAGTTTTGAGGATGCAGGCTTCGGCGGGACCTTAACAACAAATGCTTTGGCAAAGTCCTTTGCCATTGTGATAGCTTCTGCCATTAAAACTAGTTTGGCATTTTTCACTAAAGTGTCCAATGGCTCGTTCATCCCTCAAATGAACAAGCCATCAGCTGCTCGTTCGTCCCTCGAATGAATCTGGCCATCAGCTGCTCTTCATCCAAAAGTGGAGAATATTTGAGGAGAAGGGCAAATGCCTGATGGTATTCTTCAATCGTCCGGCTATCCTGCTTCAATTCCAAGAACTCATTCATTTTGGTTTCCAAGAAGCCCAGAGGACAGAACCTCTTCCTAAGGTAAGCTTTCAGATCTGACCAGGTCTGGGTATTTTGGTCGAGACGGTTTGTCTCGCAATGGTTCCTCCATAATGTGACCCTGGCGGTTTCCACAATTTTTAATCTGGCGAGAGCCATCTTGCTCTTCTCGTTATAACCGGTTACATCAAAATACTCTTCCATTACCTCGATCCATTTTTCCACTACTTCTCCTAACTGTTCCCCTTCATCCTTGAAGGGACCACGTTGGGATCGGTGCAAGGCTTCATGAACGTCTAGATCTAACTCTTCATCATCGGTAGGAGGATTTGACTGCCTACCACGGCCTGCGCGCCTCCTCATGATTCTGACAAAACAATATTTTTATCAATTTAACTTTATCATCAGATTTATGACTTTAATTTTTGAGATTTATTTCTTAAACAAATAATTATTCTATCATAATTATTAAAAAGAAGATTCACTCTGATAATTTTATTAACCAATATTCACAACCATGAAAACAATTTAGAATCTTTTTGCAAAACATCATTTATTATCAAAAGTTTTTGATATATACATAGAGCGTCTCAGCTCCAAAAGTCACCACCTCAATCGCGTATGCATAAAAAGGCGATACTGCGATGGAGACATGCTATGATATACATGATTCATCACTGATAATGGTGCTGTAATTCTTCTCCTGGGAATAAAGTGGCTAAGAAGTCTAAAAATACGACAAGAAATTCTAGAATTTCGGGGTGAATGATTATAGAGTTGTACATAATGAACAACTCCTAGCCTTATCAAGATCATGGCTAGCGAGATATTCTGTCTGAGTCTCTGTCATTGATTGGTATTGACGCGAATACTTCGCCCTCCAGAGAACCACATATGCTGATGCTCTATTGGATCAGGAAATTATAGATTCTCAAAGTGACGAGCGAGTCTCACTCTGCTTACTCGGGTTGTAGCAGAGTTGATGAGATTTTTGAAGCAAAGGCGATCATATCCTGACTCTGGGAGAGTCCATGAATGCTAGACAAATTTGGGGTATCCATCTAAAAATCCAGTTCAATTTATGAGTTTTCAATTTATGAGTTCTCAATTTATAAAGTTCATTTCAAACATAATCTTAACAAGTGAAAACATTATTTCCCAGATTTACTTTAAAATTTTAGGCAATTTTTGCTACTGTTTCGTAAGTTTACAACAATACTCTGATACCAGCTGTGAGACCCCTCTGCTCCCTCCGTGCACCGGATTCCCGGTTGCTAGCAGAGTGGAAGTAACTTCCTCTTGCGCGGGGTAGGGTTTTCCACTCGAGGCCTTGCCCTCGAATGTCTGGACACGAGACTAATCTGGTGGTCATTCCGAAATCGAAATCGGGAAAATTTTCCTTGCCCGAAAAATAGGGACGATTCCACCTTTTTGATTTTCTTAAATTTTCTAACAGGTTCAAGAGATTAGACTATCCTTTACCTGATTAAACCAGATAGAAGGAAAACTATCACTGACTTAGTTTGAAGAAATCAATGCTTTTTTCCTAACTGAAATCAGGCACAGCCGTTGATCTAATCATTTGAGAAATTCTTCAGGTTTTTGTTTGACTACTCGAATTCTGTGTATTCCTATTATTTCAATTTAATTATTAAAACTCCGTTGATTCCAGCCTAACCCCATCCGGCCCATGGGTTAGCCATCACCCAACCACTGGAATCGGTAGAACCAAACAATTTAATTATTAAAACTCCACTGATTCCAGCCTAACCCCATCCGGCCCATGGGTTAGCCATCACCCAACCACTGGAATCGGTAGAACCAGACAATTACTCACCCACCCATAATTGAATGCCTTTCTTAACTTTTGCTTTTGAATACAGATACGCACACTCCTCTTTAAAACTTTAACATATAAAATAATACCAGAAGCGCATCATTTTTAAACCATACCGAGGCTGGTCAAGACCTCGACAGGCTTTGCTGTGTGAGCGGTCCTTAGAACACTCCCTGCCAGCTGTTTTGCAACCGAACTTCCCATAGAAAAACATATACCAAATGCTCTCTTTAACATTCTCCCATAAGATAGTCCTTTAAGAAAACAGGGTTTCTATGCAAGTTTTAGTTTGATTTTCTTTTGAATACAAGGAGTATTTCTTGAATCAGTATCCCAAAACTTCTTGATCAGAATTCTGAATTTCATACCAGAATTTCTCGAATTCTATAAACTTGATCCACAGATCAATTCGAAGGGTCTCAAATTTAGTTTCAGATTTGGCGGGAGTTTTGAGTGTATTTTCCTAAACTGGTCACATCTTCTTTCCTCGAAACTGACGAAAGAGTTTGCTCTTGGTCATAGTTTGATTCAAGGTTCGAGTCGGATAAGATTTTTCCTGAACTATCTTTCTCGAAAAGGTTTGATAATTCAGTTACTATTTTACTAAATTTCTTTCTTTGAATATTCACTTAACTAATTTCTAAATTAGTAACAAATTCCAATGAGGAATAAATTAATCATTTATCTCAATATTTTGATCTTGATAGATTTTTTGAATTTTCTTTTTACAATCCGTGTGAATATAAAATGATAGAAATTTCTCTCTTAGAGTATTTAATTATTCATTTAACAAATACTCCTAGAATTTAAACATAGAATTTAAGAGAATTCTAAATTTGATATAAAAATTTATTATGTGTCTATTTATGCATAAAAATCAACTTCAATGGGAATAACACTTTTTGTAAAAAAAACTTTTATGCTTCTATTTATGCATAAAATCAAATTTAATAGGAATAACACTTTTAAAATAAAAAGAATTTCTTTATGCATCTATTTATGCATAAAATTAATTTTTATAAGAATAACACTTTTATAATAAAACAAATTCCTTTATGCATATTTCTATGCATAGAAATCAAATTTAATAAGAATAACACTTTTAAAATAAAAAATTTTCCTTATGCAGCTTTCTATGCATAGAAAGCTGCTTCCTATGCATAGAAAGCTGCTTCCTATGCATAGAAATTTTAAAAATAAAAAATTTTCCTTATGTAGCTTTCTATGCATAGAAATCAAATTTATTAAGAATAACACTTTTGTAATTAAAAAAAATTCCTTTATGCATCTTTGTATGTATAGAAATCAAATTTAATAAGAATAACACTTTTGTAATAAAAAAATTTCCTTTATGCATCTTTGTATGTATAGAAATCAAATTTAATAACAATAACACTTTTGTAATAAAAAAATTCTTTTATGCATCTTTCTATGCATAGAAATCAAATTTAATAGGAATAACACTTTTATAATAAAAAAATTCCTTTATGCATCTTTCTATGCATTAAAAAAATTTAATAAGAATAACACTTTGGTAATTAAAAAATTTCCTTTATGCATCTTTCTATGCATAGAAATCAAATTTAATAAGAATAACACTTCTGTAATTAAAAAATTTCCTTTATGCATCTTTCTATGCATAGAAATCAAATTTAATAAGAATAACACTTTTATAAAAAAAACTTTCCTTTATGCATCTTTCTATGCATAGAAATCAAATTTAATAAGAATAACACTTTTATATTAAAAAAATTCCTTTATGCATTTTTCTATACATAGAAATCAAATTTAATAATTAATATCAGTGATATCCATGCATATTCATAGGTGAATATGTACATGGAGTAATTAGAATATTTCTTTTAGATGCAAAATTGGTGGGAATTACTCTTTTGGAATAACATAAAAACAAACTTTATTTTTCATAAAATTCTAAAAAATTTTACCATAACGTCCTTTGTGTGGCTCACCATTTCTCATTTTTATCTTTCTTTATTTAACTTAATTAACCCAATTTAGAATTATAGAACTCTAATCTACACAATTTTCTAAATTCAAGAGAGTAAATAATAAGAAGAGTTTAATTAATCATTTAGGTAATCTTTCTAGGATTCAAGAGAGTAAATAATAAGAAGAGTTTAATTAATCATTTAGGTAATCTTTCTAGGATTAAGAAAGGTTAGAATGTAAAGAAGAGAAGGGGGTGGCATAGATGGCTCAAGACAGGAGTAGAGTAACAGTGCATAAACACCATTAAGCTTTTACAAAGGGGGAGGCTTCTATTTATAGGAAAAAGTGAGCCTCAAACCAAGCAAACTGATTCTAGAATTTTTCAGATCAGTTTGGTCAAATTTGTACTATTTTTGGGTCAGTTCAGCTTACTTTTTGGATCTAGTTTTGAAACAGGAGAGCACCTACTTCATGAGGGGAGATCTCAAAATTCAGCTTTTTAATTCTTTTCTTTGGTCCTTAGTCCACTCTTCATCTTATGTGAGCATTTACTCATTTTTGGGGGGTTTTTCTTTTATTCTTCAATTTATCTCCTCTCTACATTTGGATTAATCTTATTGGTCCATAGGAACCTTAATTGGACCATAATCTAAAATTTTCAAAAAATCTTGACCCTTAGGCTAAGGTCTTTTGTGCACATTATAATTTATTTCTAATGCACTTGAAAGATCCTTGTCCCTCAACGCAATGAATTCTGAGGTGCTAGTAGTGGAAGTAGCACTTCTTGCGCGGGGCAGGGTCCCTCACTCGGAATCTCGCCCATGTATATCCGGACAAGAGACTAATCCCTCGGTTTTTTCAAAACCGAGCTCGGAAAAACTTCCCTCGCTTGGAAAGCATAGGCGGTTCCTCTAGGATAATCTTTACTCTAACGTAGTCAAGAGCCTTAACTAACTAAACTGATCTGACCGAACACGTAAGAAAAATATTCCTTTATGCATCTTTCTATGCATAAAAATCAAATTTAATGAGAATAACACTTTTGTAATAAAACAAATTCCTTTATGCATCTTTCACTGCATAAAAATCAAATTTAATGAGAATAACACTTTTGTAATGAAAAAAAAATTTATGCATCTTTCTATGCATAAAAATCAAATTTAATGAGAATAACACTTTTGTAATAAAACAAAGTCCTTTATGCATCTTTCTATGCATAAAAATCAAATTTAATGAGAATAACACTTTTGTAATAAAAAAATTCCTTTATGCATCTTTCTATGCATAAAAATCAAATTTAATAATTAATATTAGTGATATCCATGCATATTCATAGGTGAATATGTACATGGAAATTAGAATATTTCTTTTAGATGCAAAAATGGTGGGAATTACTCTTTTGGAATAACATAAAAACAAACTTTCTTTTCCACAAAATTTTAAAAAATTTTGCCATAACCTCCTTTGTATGGCTGACCATTTCTCATTTTTATTATTCTTTATTTAATTTAAATTAATCCAAATTAGATTTATAGAACTCTAATCTACACAATCAGGATAGGAGCAAAGTAATAGTGCATAAACACCATTAAGCTTTTACAAAGGAGAAGGCTTCTATTTATAGGAAAAGTGAGCCTCTAACCAAGCAAATTGGTTCTAGAATTTTTCAGATCAGTTTGGTCAATTTTTGACCATTTTTGGGTCAGTTCAGCTTACTTTTTGGATCTAGTTTTGAAACAGGAGAGAGGAGAGATAAAAATATCTCATTTTATTGATTCAAAATTGGGGGTAATGATGAGAAAAAGGTGCCTACGTCATGAGGGGAGATCCCCACACTGAGGTGTCAAAATTTAATTTTTTAATTGTTTTCTTTGGTCCTTGGTCCTTAGTCCACTCTTCATCTTATGTGAGCATTTACTCATTTTTGGGAGGGTTTTTCTTTTATTATTGAATTTATCCCCTCCCTATATTTGGATTAATCTTATTGGTCCATAGGAACCTTAATTGGACCATAATCCAAATTTTTTTGAAAATATGGACCCTTAGGCTAAGGTCCTTTATACCTATTTTCAATTAATTCCAATTGCATATTGGAAAGTTCTTTTTGAATTTTTGTTTCAAGGGAAATCATTTTAGACACTAGGAGGATTTTTATATCCAAAAATATCTCAATTTTGAATTACCTCCCTCTAGACATTTTCTCTCTCCTGGTCAAAACAGGGTAAAATAGGATCTTTCTTTTATTTTAGAGAGGGAAATAATTATAAGATCAGAATGGGAGGTTCTTATACCTGCACACCTCAAAAGCTGGAGGGGAGAATCTTACAGCACCTTAGGAATTTCTTTTTAAACTTCTGTTTCAGGGGAATTTATTTTAATAAGAAGGGATATTTTTCCATCCAAAGATATCTAAAAACTAAATTATCTCTCTCTAGAATATTTTCTCTCTCCTAGGCCAAAACAGGTAGAAATAAGATCTTTTATTATTCTAAAAAGGGGATTGATTACAGGGGAAGAAACTGGACATCTTGAGGGGCTGGGGAGGAATCTTACACCAACAATAAGATTATCTACATAAATGGTCATGATCACAATATCCTTATCATTCTTGCGCACATACAAAGAGTGATCTGCATCTTCCATATGAAAACCTTACACACATACTCCGGGTGACCTGTATCCTCAAAACCTGGTGGCTGATCCCTACACACCTCTTCCTGCAAGTCACCATGCAAGAATGCATTTTTGACATCCATCTGATGTAAAAACCAGCCTTTAGCTGCAACCACCGCAATCACAACTCTCACAGTTGCCATCTTTTTTTGCAACTGGGGCAAATGTCTCCTCATAATCAATCCCATGTGTCTGCGCATATCCTTTGGCCACCAATCTAGCCTTGTACATGCTTATGCTACCATCATTGTTATGTTTCACCTTATACACCCACTTACAACCAATAGCTTTCTTGCCTTCAGGAAATGGAACCAAATCCCAAGTCTCATTTTCATACAATGCATCCATCTCGTCATCCATAGCTTTCTCCCAACACACATTTCCAATAGCCTCATCAAAACATGTGGGCTCTACAACACCTGCACAACTTTTGCCATATATGCATAGTGATGTGCCACATAACCATCATAAATCAGCCTCTACATAGGATTTTTGACTCTTCCAGATCTTCATAACTTTGCATTCATGGCTTCTATAGCCTTCTTCAAACCAGGTGTCCTCATTTGCTGGAATCCCAAGCGCCTCATCAAGGCTCATCTCCAAGCCACTAGAATATCTATCAACAAGAGAATGCCCTGCAGAAATGTCACGCATACCAAGGGGCTCAACCACTTTCTCTTTGCCTTTATGTGATGTACCAACTACATTTTTAGGACTGGTATTATGACACAGCCTGCCACTCCATGGTCGATCAACAGAACCGTTGGGATGAGGACTCTCTTGGTTGACTCAATGACTATGATTGCTGACTTGCATTCTGTGCGACCACACTTCCACTTACATTAGCCCCAACAAAAACAACCTTTTTAGCAGCATACCAGCTACTCATCTCATCAAATACAACATCCTTGCCTACCCTCAATTCACGTGTAGGAGGATTATAACATCTATATCCCTTTATTCCAAAAGAGTAATTCCATCCATTTTTGCATCTAAAAGAAATATTCTAATTACTCCATGTACATATTCACTTATGAATATGCATGGATATCACTGATATTAATTATTAAAATTGAGTTCTATGCATATAAAGATGCATAAAGGTATTTCTTTTATTACAAAAGTGTTATTCTTATTAAAATTGATTTCTATGCATAGAAAGATGCATAAAGGTATTTCTTTTGTTACAAGTGTTATTCTTATTAAAATTGATTTCTATGCATAGAAAGATGCATAAAGGTATTTTTTTATTACAAAAGTGTTATTCTTATTAAATTTGATTTCTATGCATAGAAAGATGCATAAATGAATTTTTTTTATTACAAAAGTATTATTCTTATTAAATTTGATTTTTTATGCATAGAAAGATGCATAAAGGATTTTTTTATTACAAAAGTGTTATTCTTATTAAATTTAATTTCTATGCATAGAAAGATGCATAAAGGAAATTTTTTTATTATAAAAGTTTTATACTTATTAAATTTGATTCTATGCATAGAAAGATGCATAAAGGAAATTTTTTTATTATAAAAGTGTTATTCTTATTAAATTTGATTTTTATGCATAGAAAGATGCATAAAGGAAATTTTTTATTATAAAAGCGTTATTCTTATAAAAATTAATTTTTATGCATAAATAGATGCATAAAGAAATTCTTTTTATTATAAAAGTGTTATTCTTATTAAATTTGATTTTTATGCATAGAAAGATGCATAAAGGAATTTTTTTATTATGAAAGCATTATTCTTACAAAAATTAATTTTTATGCATAAATAGATGCATAAAGAAATTCTTTTTATTTTAAAAGTGTTATTCCTATTAAATTTGATTTGATGCATAAATAGATGCATAAAGAAATCCTTTTTATTTTAAAAGTGTTATTCCTATTAAATTTGATTTGATGCATAAAAGGATTTTTTTTTATAAAAGTGTTATTCCCATTGAAGTTGATTTTTATGCATAAAGAATTTTTATATCAAAATTAGAATTCTGTTAAATTCTATGTTTAAATTCTATGAGTATTTGATAAATGAATAATTAAATACTCTAAGAGAGAAATTTCTATCTTTTTATATTCACATGGATTGTAAAAAGAAAATTCAAGAAATTTATCGAGATCAAAATATGCAGATAAATGATTAATTTATTCCTTATTGGAATTCGTAACTAATTTAGAAATCAGTTAAGTGAATATTCAAAGAAAGAAATTCAGTAAAATAGTAACTGAATTATCAAATCTTTTCGAGAAAGATAGTTCAGGAAAAATCTTATCCGACTCGAACCTTGAATCACACTATGACCAAGACCAAACTCTTACATCAGTTTCGAGGAAAGAAGGTGTGACCAGGTTAAAAAAATACACTCAAAACTCTCGCCAAATCTGAAACGCCAAATCTGAAACTAAGTTTGAGACCCTTCAAATTGATCTGTGGATCAAGGTTATTGAATTCGAGGAATTCTGGTATGAAATTCAAAATTCCGATCAAGGAGCTTTGGGGATACTGATTCAAGAAATACTCTTGTATTCAAAAGAAAAGCAAACTGAAAACTTGCATAGAAACCCTGTTTTCTTAAAGGATTGTCTTACGCCAAAATGCTGGAGGGAGCAAATTGGTATATGTTTTTCTAAGGGAAGTTCGGTTGCAATCATCTGGCAACGGGGAGTGTTCAAAGGACGGCTCACGCGGCAAAACCTGCCCAGGTCTTGACTAACCCAATATGGTTGAAAAATGGTGCGCTTCTGGTACGATGGGCGAGGGTCGATGAAACAGTGAATAGATGTGATGACATTTGAATCAGATAGATGTGAATAAATGGATGAGATGTGATGTCATGTGAATCGAGATGTAAATGAATGAAGAATGGATGTGGATGTGTATGTGAAGAATGGATGTGGATGTGTATGTGAAAGAATGGATGTGAATGTGTATGTGAAGAATGGATGTGGATGTGTATGTGAAGAATGGATGTGGATGTGTATGTGAAGAATAGATGTGGATGTGAATGTGGATGTGTATGTGAAGAATAGATGTGGATGTGGATGTGGATGTGAAAGAATGGATGTGAATGTGTATGTGAAGAATGGATGTGGATGTGTATGTGAAAAAATGGATGTGAATGTGTATGTGAAGAATGGATGTGAATGTGTATGTGAAGAATGGATGTGGATGTGTATGTGAACGAATGGATGTGAATGTGTATGTGAAGAATGGATGTGAATGTGTATGTAAAGAATGGATGTAGATATGTATGTGAAAGAATGGATGTGAATTTATGTGAAGAATGGATGTGGATGTGTATGTGAAAGAATGGATGTGAATGTGTATGTGAAGAATGGATGTGAATGTGTATGTGAAGAATGGATGTGGATATGTATGTGAAAGAATGGATGTGAATGTGTATGTGAAGAATGGATGTATGTGAAGAATGGATGTAAATGTGTATATGTGAAGAATGGATGTGGATATGTATGTGAAAGAATGGATGTGAATGTGTATGTGAAGAATGGATGTGGATGTGTATGTGAAAGAATGGATGTGGATGTGTATGTGAAAGAATGTGATGTGATGTGACATGAATATATGTGGATGTGAAGTGATAGATATGAATGTATGGATAGATGTGGGTAGTCGTACATGGGAACGACTGGATGAATGAGATGAGATGTGTATGAATGAGATATGTGATGTGAATGAATGTGATGTGATGTGATGTGAAATGGGATAGATGTGAATGAATGGGATGTGATGTGAATGGATGAGATGTGAATGAATGTGATGTGATGAGATGTGGATATGGGTAGATGTGAGTGGATGAGATCTGATGAGGATAAATGAGGAAAGATGTGATGAGATGAAGATGATGTGATTGGATGAGAATGGGAATACATATGAAATGGATGTGGATTAAATAATGTGGATTGATGTGAAACAATGTGGAAAGATGAGAGTTCATTATAGAAACTATATTTATGACCTGTTTTTAAATGACTGTTTTATGTCAAAATGCTGGGGAAGCATTTTGACCATCTTGTGAATGAGGTCGTGGAGACCTAGCTGATAAACTTGCAACAGCTGACAGAGAGTCAATGGAGGACGTCACGCGTAGCAAGGTCGGTCGAGGTCTTGACCAGCCTCGGCTCGATTTAAATGGTGAGCTTCCAGTACGGTAGATGAGGGACCAAGGAAGCGGCCTATGAGTGAAGTGCTAGGTGACCTGCAAAGGATCCTAGAGGGTGCTGACGATACGGTTCTCGGGCTTTGGATTTCCAAAGATACCCACACGTGCATCGTGGAAGATATTGGAACAAGGAGTAAGAGTTGTTTTCTAAATTTGGGCATGGATCTAGTTGATTGACCTTGCTGGTCCTCAACGGATGAGTCCATGGCTCTTTTATATGGATCTGTCTTAAATGGATCCCATCACTACAGTGGTTGGGTGGTTCGCTAACCCACGGGACTCGATGGGGCTAGGCTGGACTGATGGATCCCTAAAATGAGACGCAATTCTGTTATGGTACGATAGATGAAATAAATCCCGGATAAAAATTGTTCTATGGAAAAGAATCAACAGCTCTGCCTCTCAATGAGGAAAAAAGCGTTGGTCTCTATGATCCAAGTGCAAGTCTTTTCCTTGATCTGACTATGGGACTTATGGGTTTGGTTGGATGAGTTCAGTTAATTAAGGCTCTTGACTACGTTAGAGTAAAAATATCAGAGGAATCGCTCGTGCTTTCCGGGCGAGGGAAGTTTTTCGAGTTCGGTTTCGGAAGAACCGAGGGATTAGTCTCTTGTCCGGATATACGTGGGTGAGGCCCCGAGTGAGGGACCCTGTCCCGCGCAAGAAGTGCTACTTCTGTTGCTAGCACCCGAGAATTCATTGCGATCAGGGGGGACAGGGATGTTTCAGCTGGTATCAGAGCGAATTGGCTAAAGTGTATCAACCGAAAAGCCAAAAATGTCAAAAATTTATGAACTAACAGTAAAAAGTTGGAAAGGTGATGAAATTCATACAAATTGATATTCAAACTAAAATTCATAAATTAGTAATTGCGCCTTCAGATGGAAGTACCACAATTGCATGGAATCCTTGACTTGCTTGAGGCCTAGACATGATGGTATTTACCTTATAAATCCAAGGACTGTGACTACCTGTATATACCGAGGATATAACTGCAGCTCTTTACTGGCAGTATATACGAGTAAATCTAAGACCTTGAAATTATAAGCAAAAATGCTATCCAGATGATGAATTCGAATGTGGTTGATATGATTTTAAAACTCTGGTTGAGAACTGATGAGTTGATTTGGATTCTGATTGAAAAATCATGATTCTTGAATTTTGGTTGAAAAGCGATAAGCTGAGCAAAACCACAATGAGGATGAATGGGACGAGTCCTTGTGAGATGATGTTCATAACTGGAACGACGATAATGACTTCAGCAAATCACTATGAGATTAGTGATTTGTGCTGACAGATTACTACTGTTAACACTTGACCCAATGGATCAAGTTAAGGGATGCCAAATTAAAAATCTGTATAATTGAAATTCCCATGGAGGACTGTTCAGATGAAAATTTCGGTCTAATGGACTATTATTGTGTTAAAGATATGAATGATATGATCTGAATGAATTGTTATCTGATGATGAGTTCTATATAAGGGATCTTTATCCCAAGATTCTATTGGGTTGACCAGACTATAAGGAACCCCAGAATCATTTGGATCTTAAGGGAAAGACTTGACCTCTAGTTTGCGAGTTGAGGACATCTTGTGTTTTTTAAGTGGGGTAGGATGTAAGATTTCTCCCTCCAGCTTTTGAGGTATACAGGTGTAAGAACCTTTCCTTCTGATCTTAAAATTATTCCCCTCTCTAAAATAAAAGAAAGCTCCTGTTTTGGCCTGGAGAGAGAAAATGTCTAGAGGGAGGTAATTCAAAATTGAGATATTTTTGGATATAAAAATCCTCCTAGTGTATAAAATGGTTTCCCTCGAAACAAAAATTCAAAAAGAACTTTCCAATGTGCAATTGGAATTAATTGAAAATAGGTATAAAGGACCTTACGCTAGATTTTCAAAAAAATTTGGATTATGGTCCAATTAAGGTTCCTATGGGTCAATCCAAGTGTAGGGAGGAGATAAATTGAAGAATAAAAGAAAAACCCCCCTAAAAATGAGTAAATGCTCACATAAGATGAAGAGTGGACTAAGGACCAAAGAAAAGAATTAAAAAAATGAATTTTGACACCTCAGTGTGGGTATCTCCCCTCATGAAGTAGGCACCTTTTGTCTCATCATTACCCCCAATTTTTAATCAATAAAATGAGATATTTTCCTCTCTCCTATTTCAAAACTAGATCCAAAAAGTAAGCTGAACTGACCCAAAAATGGTCAAAAATTGACCAAACTGATGTGGAAAATTCTAAAATCCGTTTGCTTGGTTAGAGGCTCACTTTTTCCTATTAATAGAAGCCTCTCCCTTTGTAAAAGCTTAATGGTGTTTAAGCATTGTTACTCTACTCCTGTTCTAAGCCATCATTAAATTTTTTAATAATTCAATTATTTTTGGCCTAATCCTCTCCAAAGTGAATCGGTGGCCACTCTTGCTTCAAACAAGAGTAGAACCCTCAATCCTTCAAGCCAAAGGAGAGCTTACAAGCTCCATGTAAGCTAATTTTCTTACTTGTTTACGAATTTTTAATGAAAAATCTATGGTTTTCTTGATTTTTATGTTTTGCAAATGTTTGAATTAAATTCAAATGCTATGCCTTTGATGAAAAGGCCACTCCCTTCTCTTCTTTACATTCCAACCTTTCTTAATCCTAGAAAGATTAACTAAGTGATTAATTAAACTCTTCTTATTGTTTACTCTCTTGAATTTAAAAAATTATATAGATTAGAGTTCTATAATTCTAAATTGGGTTAATTAAGTTAAATAAAGAAAGATAAAAATGAGAAATGGTTAGCCATACAAAGATGCACAAAGGTATTTTTTATTATTACAAAAGTGTTATTCTTATTAAAATTGATTTCTATGCATAGAAAGATGCATAAAGGTATTTTTTTATTACAAAAGTGTTATTCTTATTAAAATTGATTTCTATGCATAGAAAGATCCACAAAGGAATTTTTTTAATTACAAAAGTGTTATTCTTATTAAATTTGATTTTTTATGCATAGAGGAATTGTTTTATTACAAAAGTGCTATACTTATTAAATTGGATTTCTATGCATAGAAAGATGCATAAAGGATTTTTTTTAAATTATAAAAGTGTTATTCTTATTAAATTTGATTCTATGCATAGAAAGATGCATAAAGGAAATTTTTTTATTATAAAAGTGTTATTCTTTTTAAATTTGATTTTTATGCATAGAAAGATGCATAAATAAATTTTTTTATTATAAAAGCGTTATTCTTATAAAAATTAAGTTTTATGCATAAATAGATGCATAAAGAATATCTTTTTATTATAAAAGTGTTATTCCCATTAAATTTGATTTTTGTGCATAGAAAGATGCATAAAGGAATTTTTTATTATAAAAGCGTTATTCTTATAAAAATTAATTTTTATGCATAAATAGATGCATAAAGAAATTCTTTTTATTTTAAAAGTGTTATTCCTATTGAATTTGATTTGATGCATAAATAGATGCATAAAAGGATTTTTTTAAATAAAAGTGTTATTCCCATTGAAGTTGATTTTTTATGCATAAATAGATGCATAAAGAATTTTTATATCAAAATAAGAATTCTCTTAAATTATATGTTTAAATTCTATAAGAATTTCATAAATGAGTAATTAAATACTCTAGGAGAGAAATTTCTATCGTTTTATATTCACACGGATTGTAACAAGAAAATTCAAGAAATCTGTTGAGATCGAAATATTCAGATAAATGATTAATTTATTTCTCATTGAAATTCGTAAATATTTTAGAAATCAGTTAAGTGAGTATTCAAAGAAAGAAATTCAGTAAAATAGTAACTAAATTATCAAAGCTTTTCGAGAAAGATAGTTCAGGATCTTATCCGACTCGAACCTTGAATCAGACTATGACCTCTTTCATCAGTTTTTCGAGAAAAGAAGGTGTGACCAGTTTAGAAAAATACACTCAAAACTCTCACCAAATCTAAAACTAAGTTTGAGACCCTTCGAATTGATCTGTGGATCAAGGTTATAGAATTCAAGGAATTCTGGTATGAAATTCAGAATTCCAATCAAGGAGTTTTGGGATACTGATTCAAGAAATACTCTTGTATTCAAAAGAAAAGCAAACTGAAAACTTGCATAGAAATCCTGTTTTCTTAAAGGACTGTCTTACGCTAGAATGCTCGAGGGAGCAAATTGGTATATGTTTTTCTAAGGGAAGCTTGGGTGCAATCATCTGGCAGGGAGTGTTCAAAGGACGGCTCACGCGGCAAAACCTGCCCAGGTCTTGACTAACCCGGTATGGTTGAAAAATGGTGCGCTTCCGTTATAATGGGCGAGGGCCGATGAAGCGGTCCCTGAGTGAATAGATGTGATGACATGTGAATTAGATAGATGATAATGAATGGATGAGATGTGATGTCATGTGAATTGGAATGTAAATGAATGATATGGGATGTGGATGTGTATGTGAAGAATGGATGTGGATGTGTATGTGAAGAATGGATGTGGATGTGTATGTGAAAGAATGGATGTGAATGTGTATGTGAATAATGGATGTGGATGTGTTATATGTGAAGAATGAATGTTGATATGTATGTGAAAGAATGGATGTGAATGTGTATGTGAAGAATGGATGTGGATGTGTATGTGAAAGAATGGATGTGGATGTGTATGTGAAAGAATGGATGTGAATGTGTATATGAAGAATGGATATGAATGTGTATGTGAAGAATGGATATGGATATGTATGTGAAAGAATGGATGTGAATGTGTATGTGAAGAATCGATGTGAATGTGTATGTGAAGAATGGATGTGGATATGTATGTGAAGAATGGATGTGGATGTGTATGTGAAAGAATGGATGTGGATATGTGTATGTGAAGAATGGATGTGGATGTGTATGTGAAGAATGGATGTGAATGTGAAGAATGGATGTGAATGTGTATGTGAATAATGGATGTGGATGTGTATGTGAAAGAATAGATGTGAATGTGTATGTGAAGAATGGATGTAAATGTGTATGTGAAAGAATGAATGTGAATGTGTATGTGAAGAATGGATGTGAATGTGTATGTGAAGAATGGATGTGGATATGTATGTGAAAGAATGGATGTGAATGTGTATGTAAAGAATGGATGTATGTGAAGAATGGATGTAAATGTGTATGTGAAGAATGGATGTGGATATGTATATGAAAGAATGGATGTGAATGTGTATGTGAAGAATGGATGTGGATGTGTATGTAAAAGAATGGATGTGGATATGAAAGAATGGATGTGGATGTAAAGAATGTGATGTGATGTAAAGAGATGTGATGTGACATGAATATATGTGGATGTGAAGTGATAGATATGAATGTATGGATAGATGTGGGTAGTCGTACATGTGAACGATTGGAAAAATGTGGATGAATGAGATGAGATGCGTATGAATGAGATATGTGATGTGAATGAATGTGATGTGATATGAATGAATGAGATATGTGATGTGAATGAATGTGATGTGATGTGATGTGAAACGGGATAGATGTGAATGAATGAGATGTGATGTGAATGGATGTGATGTGAATGGATGAGATGTGAATGAATGTGATGTGATGAGATGTGGATATGGGTAGATGTGAGTGGATGAGATCTGATGAGGATAAATGAGGAAAGATGTGATGAGATGAAAATGATGTGATTGGATGAGAATGGGAATACATATGAAATGGATGTGGATTAAATAATGTGGATTGATGTGAAACAATGTGGAAAGATGAGAGTTCGTTATAGAAACTGTATTTATGACCTATTTTTAAATGACTGTTTTATGTCAAGAATGTTGGGGAAGTATTTTGACCGTCTTGTGAATGAGGTCGTGGACCTAGCTAATAAAGTTGCAACAGCTGAGTCAATGGAGGACGTCTCGCGTAGCAAGGTCGGCCGAGGTCTTGACCAGCCTCAGTTCGATTTAAATGGTGAGCTTCCGGTACAGTGGATGAGGGACCAAGGAAGCGGCCTATGAGTGAAGCGCTAGGAAACCTGCGAAGGATCTTAGAGGGTGCTGACCATACGGTGCTTGGGCTCTGGGTCACCGAAGATACCCACACGTGCGTCGTGGAAGATATTGGAACAAGGAGTAAGAGTTGTTTTCTGAATTCGGACATGGATCTGGTTGATTGACCTTGCTAGTCCTCAACGGATGAGTCCATGGCTCTTTTATATGGATCTGTTGGTTGATCTTGCTGATCTTCAATATGGAGATTCCATTTTGATTTTTATAAGTGAATATATTGCCGGGTACTATGAGCTAGGAACTATTGAAAAGGCCCCTGAGTGGACAGGTGGTGAGCGTTCTGGTTGCCAATGATGCCATAGGTACACCGATGAAGGAAAAATTGGAAATTAGGATTCAACCGAATATTTTGGAGGTTTATGATCAGTAATACTATAGTTTCATTAAAAGATTGTTTTAAAGATAGCTGAATCTATGAAAAAGGCAATTTCATATTGGGTGTGTAAGTGGTGTGACTAGTTTTAAGTTTGCATGAATATTTAGCTAGGCGGCTTGGGAACTCTTTCCGTGGTACCCTGGACAAAACCTAACCAAATTCTTAAATGGATCCCATCACTAGACTGGTTGGGCAGTTGGCTAACCCACGGGACTCGATGGAGTTAGGCTGGACTGATGGATCCCTAAAATGAGACTCAATTCTGTTATGGAACGATATATGAAATAAATCCCGGATAAAAATTGTTCTATGGAAAAGAATCAACGGATGTGCCTCTCAACAATGAGGAAAAAAGCATTGGTCTCTATGATCCAAGTGCAAGTCTTTTCCTTGATCTGACTATGGGACTTACGAGTTTGGTTAGATCAGTTCAGTTAATTAAGATTCTTGACTACGTTAGAGTAAAAATATCTAAGGAATCGCTCGTGCAGTGGTAGTATGGGTGAGATGGGCAATCTATCAGAATCACCAGGTTGACCCATCCGCTGATAGACATCACATTGCTTTACTTCATTGTTGGCATCCTTCATGACCATTGGCCACTAAAGGCCTACTTGCAAAATTCGATGGGCTGTGATTTCTCCGCCCATGTGTCCTTCGGTTATGCCATAGTGTGCTTTCCTCAATACCACTTGCTGCTTGTGGTTCAGGACACACCTTTGTAGGATCTAGTCTATGCCACTTTTGTAGAGCTGCCCAGCAATCATTGTGAAATTTTTGCTCCTCAAGGCAATCCTTTTCTTTCGGTCAGCAATGTAACGTTCTGGGAATGTTCCATCCTCTACAAGCTGCATCATATCATAATACCAATTCTCTCCTGCTTCTGCCCCACAGCTGCTGCTACTGTGAATAGGTTGGTATCTGGGAGTTGATCATCCACTCCATCTAGAGCTGGTTCTCTGGAATCCAATGTGGATAGAAAGTCTGCCAGTGCATTTTCTTTTCCGAGCGTGTGGTAGATTTTGAACTCAAATTCTTGCAGTAGGAGCATCCACCTTGCCATCTTCCCCACCAGAAAAACTTTGTTCACCAAATAAATCAGGGCTTGATGGTCCACATGGAAAACAATTTTGTTTCCCAAGAGGTAGTGTCAGAACTTGTTCACAACATATATCATTGAGAGAGCTTCCCACTTTGTTGTGTTGTAGTTCCTTTCCGCCCTTGTGAGGGCTTTTCTTACATAATGAATAGGTTTCATATACCCCTCTTTCTTCTCTTGCATCAGTGCAGTGGCCATTGCTTTGTCTGAAGCATCTACATATACATTGAATATTTCATTCCAGTCTGGGGTGGTCACCACTGGTGTAGTTGACACCATTCTCTTTAGCTATTGGAATGGTTTTTGACATTCCAGATTCCATTCATAATTTGCATCTTTCTTGGTAAGTGCATACAATGGGTTGGCCACATGTGCTAAATATTTAAAAATCTAGCATGCCACTTAACCTTACCAAGGAACCTCTCTAGTTGTTTGATGTTTTCGAGAGCAGACATTATGGATATGGCCTCCACTTTAGTAGGATCTATGGCCAAGACACTATGTGTCCTAACATTGTTCCTAATCTTACTGTAAATGGGCACTTGGCTGGATTTAGCTTGAGCCTTGTATCTTTGCAGAGACACAACCTCAAATGATAGATGTGCTTTGCCTTATCTCCAGATGCACTGAAGTCATCCATAAAAGCTTTCATGAACTCTGTCACATAATCATAGAAAATCTATTACACCATTCTTTGAAAAGTAGCCGGTGCATTTCTGAGACTGAACATCATGACAGTCACCCCCCAACAAAGACACCCCATTCAGTGATGAAGGTTGTTTTCTCCATGTCTTGTGGCACCATTTTTTCCTGGTTGTACCCATTGAATCCATCCAAAAATGAGTACATTTCCTTCCCAGCCACCTCATCCAGCAAGGAGTCCGTAAATGGAAGTGGAAAGGGATCCGAGGTAGTTGCAACATTCAACTTGTGGTAGTCGGCACAGATTCTGATTTTCATGTTCTTTTTGGGCACTACCATAATTGAGGATATCCAAGCAGATTTCTCTACTGGCACAATGAAACCTACTCTTAGTAGTCTGTCAATTTCTTCTTTGACTTCTTTGGCGTAGTTAGGGTTCATTCTGTACCTCTGTTTGTCTAACTGGTATGGCTCCTTCTCTTAAATTGATGTTGTGCTGGAAGAATTTAGGGTCAATTCCCTCCATGTCTTCATACGACCAAGCAAAGACATCTTGGTATTATATATTTTAGTAATAAGGACACCAACTCTCACCGGCTTTTCTTCTTTTTCATTTCCTAGATTCACCTCTTGTAGTTTTTCCAGGCTTACTTTTGCGGCATTTCCCTTATGGTTCTCTTTTTTCTTTAGCACCCAGTCACACAGATCTCTTGCATTTCTTCCTCTTGCTTTAGATTTTGGGCCCATTCAACCTCTTTTGAGGATTTCTCCTGCATGGTTTTGCTCAGTTTTTCTCTCCTTGAACCCTCTGGTTTTGTGGAATTTGATTCTTTTTTCTTTATTTCTTTGGCTTTTCTCTTGCTTTTCCATCTTTTGCTTCCGCATAGTGCCCCATCACTTCATCTACATGTAACATGTACAAGGGCACCAAGTCGGGATGTTCATGGAGTATTCTATCATGTTCATCATCATTAAAGCCTTCTGACATATTGAATGTTTCTGCATGAACTAGCCTTTGAGTAGGTGTTACTGATCCCCTTACATCGGAAATGTCAACATGGACTTTCCGCTTCCCCTTCCTGATGATGGAGATTCTATTTCTTCCCCAGTCCTACTTCACTTTGCCGTGTCTCAACCAGAGCCTTCCTAGTAACACCTAGCAAGAATCGATATGGTTTTTAGTGGTTATGACCATTAGACTGACCTTGAAGTCTACTTGCTTGATTTTCATTTGGACATTTTTAACGATTTCCTTAGGAGCCACCATTCTATTATCTACCATTCTTATGTTCAATGGAATGGGTTCCCATTTGAGACCCAACGCTACTAAATTTTCCTCCGTAATGACGTTTACTCCGGATCCACCATCCAATACTTCATCATTGTTAAGAACATTGTTCAGTTGGATTGTGACTTTGGCCACTTCATCATCTTGGTGGATGCTGGGGGTTCCTCAGCTTGCATTCTGGGGTTTCTTATTCTTCTGAGTGTTTCAATTCTTTGCTCACTCCTTCAATGCCTACCATCAAGATTTTAGCCTGGAATCTTGGTCATAAATCTAGAACTTGTCTCAATAGAACCTGTCTATCCAATAGCATTGATACTACATTGGTTTCCAACCAATCAGCATCCTTCTTGCTTTCTCCCAAGCATATTTCATTGTTGTGCTCTGCGCACATCTGCGCACATCTTGTGCAGATTTTTGCTTGCTTCCAGAAGATCTGTGATGACTTCACATGAGCTATCATCCTTCTCCTTGCCTTGCCTTCTTTCTATTTCCTTAGTGGTTTGAATCCTCACCAACTGGTCCTAGTCCACAACTACCTTCTTGTGGGCTTTGGGTGAGTCTAGATCATCTACTGAAGTTATTACTACACCAGATTCATTAGCTTTAGCCCTTGTGACTGCCAAGATGTCTTGAACCTCCATCTGTATGTCATCCAGTTGCATCATGTTGGCACTTGGCGGGTTTTCTTTGAGTTGCATCAATTCTGCATGTCTTTCTTCATCATGCTTCTTCTTCATGGCACATTCCACCTTGGCGTGCCCAGGTTGGCAATAGTAGCATGTGAAGGTGGTAGAACCACCGGTATGTCCTTGCCTTCTTCTTCCTGAGTAATTTTTACAGCCTCTGCTTCCACAGCTTCCTATTCCTGCCGGTCTTCTTTCCACTCCTTCCATGCTGTTCACCATGGGAGCTCTATTTTTCATGTTGTACCAATTTTCCATGTACTATGATTATACATGTTATAAATGGTACACATTGGTGGCACTATGCATTCCTCCTTGAGGTGTCCTTCCTGTTTGCATTAAGACTGAACACATTTTTGTGAAATTCATAGCTTTTTCTCTTTTTCATCTCTTGCATCAGCTGCTTCACCTATAGCACAAGTTCTCCAGGGCTCATTTGTGCCTTCGCTATTTTCTTATTTTTTGTCTTTCCTTTTCTTCACTGCACTGAAGTGTCCTTTGAGGTGTCGCTTGAATAATTCTCCTCAGTTGACAATTTTCCTGAGCTTCCTCTTTTGTCTTCTTTCTTGGCTTCTTTTTTTTACCATTTTGGCCAACTCGACCACTTCCTCAAACTCCTCTTCAGTTTTGGCCTGCTTTATGCTGGACTGCTTCATGGATGTCTGGCTTAAGCCCTTGGATGAAACAATCTAAAACTATTCTCATTGAGGGTCGAGTTTGTTCCATCATTCTCTACCTCAAGCTTCACAGTTTTGTTGCATAACATCCATGTCTTCTTGTTGGAGTTCTCTCATTTGATCACAGAGTTGAGTTGCAGACTTTACCTTGTAGAATCTTCCCAAAAAGTTAGTCATGACCTCTCCATAAGTCTAGAAATGGTTGTCTTGGTATCTTGATACCCACTCCGTGGCTCTATCTTTAAAGGTGTTCATGAAAGCATCTCTGTGGATTTCACTCAGCTTTGGCTCTTCCACATCTCGAGGTCTGGCCACTTTCCAGTATTGCTCAAACCTCCTTACATGCAGATCTCCATCTTCCTCTTTCTCTCCTAAGAACACTGGGAAATTTTTGGCTAAGGATATCATGGCTCCCTTGAGCCTTTTTCGGGGGTTTTGTTGTTGTGGTTGTTCTTCCAGATTTTGTTGCTTCACTCTTCTTGGGCTTCCTGGACCTAGACTATGCACAGCTTCTAGCTCTTGGCACTCCTTTTCTTGGTTAAAATTATGCTTGAAACCTGACACCTCGCCTGACACTCACTCTTGTTCGTGTGGGTTTGTAGAAGTTTTCGCACTATCTTCTTGGTTGGAACGGTGCGAGATACTCCCAAGCGAGCTTCCTACAGGGTTTCTTGGAAGGCATTACTTTTCTCCATTCTTAGGTTCATAATCATGTCGAAGGAGAGACTCTTGGCCTATTTGGCCTATTTGCGTTAATAGGGAGTTTTCGAGCGGAGTTGCAATAGAGTTCCCTAGCAGGATCGCCAAGTGCTTCTCACTAATTTTCCTCTCAGCAGAATGGCAAGACCATGTGATTGTGCCTCCTTGAGGAGTAGACTCAAGGGACACCGAGAAGTAATGTGCTTGCTAGCACCATTATCAAAATACTGAGAAGTATTATGCTTAATAGTGGTGATTGCTAACACCACTATTAAAATACTACACATGTTGATCTATCATTTCCATGCATACATCATGGACAAAAGGGACATAACTACAATGCAAAATGAATGCCCAATCATCATGTGCATAGTTTGCTAATGACTCCCTTTCAGCGCTTGGGGCTAATGCATCAGCTAATAGCCATGCTTGACTCTTTATTCTTCTCCTTTGTTGGATTCAAGGTGGATCGAAGCACACATTAAACTTCATTCTTAAGCATAATTAAACTAAGGTGAAGTGATTAAGAATGCACTAATCAAATGAGCATAATGTGGGCAAGGTTAAGTTGTAAAATGAGAGCGTACCTTATTGAAAATGAGAGGCCTAATATATAGGCAAGTACATTGAGAGAGATCCAAGCTCTGCTTACATCACCTATGAGGTGTAAAGGTGGAGAGTAACTAGGCTAAAATAGTGGAAATAATTGAGCACCTAAGTATCTTACTAGAATCCATGGAAATACCATCTTTAGATACCACATGACCTAAAAGAGCATGTTTACTCACTCCAAACACACACTTATTTGGGTTTAGAGATATACCCACCTCTGTACTCCTATCAAACACTGGATCCAACTTTTTCAGCATATCCTTACGAGTACCACAAACATGAAAGTCATCGAAGACGATCTCCATCCATTTCCTTAGGAACTCTTGAAAAGCAAATATCATAATGCATTGAAATGTGGCATGAAATGTGGCAGGGACATTGCATAACCCAAAAGGCATCACTCTATAAGCGAATTTCCCCCATTCTATGATGGTAAACGTAGTCTTAGGTTGGTCTTCATGATGAATCAACACTTGATTGTATATCCACTAAAGCCATCCATGAAAGAATAAAGCTCATAGCCTACTACTTTGTCTAGAACTTGATCAATGAATGGTAAGGGAAAGTGGTCCTTCTTTGTTTTATTATTTAATTGCTGATAATCCACAAAAATAAGGATCTTCTTATTCTTTTTAGGAACTATCACAATAGGTGAGGCCCACTCACTATAAGACACTGGATAGACGAACCCTGCATCTAGTAACTTAGTGATTTCTGCTTTAACTAGCTTTGCATAAACTAGGTTTGTCCGATGCTGTCGTCGTTGACAACAAGCAGGACGTGCAGTGAGCTCTAAGTCAATATAGTGTTGGTATAATTTTGCCTGCTGCTGATAATCCACAAAAATAAGGATCTTCTTATTCTTTTTAGGAACTATCACAATAGGTGAGGCCCACTCACTATAAGACACAATAAGTGAGGACCACTCACTATAAGACATTGGATAGACGAACCCTACATCTAGTAACTTAGTGATTTCTACTTTAACTAGCTTTGCATAAACTAGGTTTGTCCGATGTTATCGTTGTTGACAACAAGCAGGATGTGCAGCGAGCTCTAAGTCAATATAGTGTTGGTATAATTTTGGTTTAATTCCTTTCAAGTCCTTTATAAGTCCATGCAAACACACCTAAGTGTTTAACTAAGACATTTTGAAGATTTTCCAAATGAGATCCCTCCAATGAAGAGCCAATTAGCACAGATTTCCCTTCAATCATCTCAAATTTTGTCAATTCGACACTAGAATCACCGACATAATTAGACCGAGCTTCCCTAGGAGATATTTCTTGAGAGATACACATTGGTACATCTTCTAAAAGATTGTGTGGATTTGACTTAACCATCCCTTTCTCTTCATCTTCCATGATGATGGTGTAAGATTCCTCCCCCACCCCCTTTTTGATGTCTAGTATCTTCAGAAATATAAAGACCTTGTTTCTATCTGTTTTAGCCTAGAGAGAGAAAAATATTCTAGAGAGAGAATATTCAGATTTTGAATATTTTTGGATAGAAAAATATCTCTTCTAATTCAGATGAGTTCCCCTGAAACAGAAATTCAAAAAGAATTTTCCAATGTGCAATTGGAATTAATTGAAAATAGGTATAAAGAACCTTAGCCTAAGGGTCTAGATTTTCAGAAATCTTTAGACTATGGTCCAATTAAGGTTCCTATGGACCAATAGCATCAATCCATGTGTAGGGAGGAGATAAATCCAACTTGTAAAAAGAAAATACCCAAAAATGAGTAAATGCTCACATGAGGTGAAGAGTTGAAAATGTACAAGGTTTATTAGTAAAAAACTATGTGCAATATTAAAAATATGAGATATTTTGGGTATAATGATTTTATTATGACACATATGTAAGGAAGGGGAGTCCCTTAAATGCTCACATAAGATGAAGAGTTGAAAATGTACAAGGTTTATTAGTAAAAAACTATGAGCAATATTAAAAATATGAGATATTTTGGGTATCCAAAAATGAGTAAATGCTCACATAAGATGAAGAGTTGAAAATGTACAAGGTTTATTAGTAAAAAAACTATGAGCAATATTAAAATGATTCCATTATGACACATATGTAAGGAAGGGGAGTTCTTTAAAGGAGGTGCATATTTCACATGCTTGAATGAGTTTTAAACTCATAAAAATTGAGATATTTCATCTCTCCTCTCTCCTCATTCAAGTCTAGTTCCAAAAAGTTAGCTTAACTGACCTAAAAATGGTCAATTATTGACCAAACTGATTTAGAAAATTCTAGAATCAGTTTGTTTGGTTAGGAGCTCAATTTTTCCTATAAATAGAAGCCTCCCCCTTGTTGAAAAATATATAGTGTTTATGCATCGTTACTCTACTCCACCTAAGCCAAGAACTGTGAATTCATTTAATAATTCACTAGTTTTTGGATCTTCCCTCTTTCTTCAATCCCCATTAGTGGCTCCATCAACATACTTAACCAATTGATTGGTTGGGGGCCTCTACCGTGAACAAAGAATCAAGCAATTTGTAAGGTAATTAGTGAATATTGATCTTTTCTATAATTTCTCAATGTTTCTCTCTTCTCAACCCCTCTCAAGCTTGAGAAGCTTAATTGGTATGGTTTTTTAAATGCTATTAAAGTTAATTGGTGAATAGTAGTGAAGAGTTACATAATTTAATAAATGCTATTGAAGTTAATTTTTATTTATGTTTAAATTCTAATGGTTTTTATGTAATTTCTCTCTCTCACTCAAGAAATGGTCATACTCATGACCCATTCTCAATCCAAATGAAGCTTTTCATAAAGCTTTTCCTTAATCCAAGATTAAGCTATGCTTGAGGCCAAATTAATGGCTTTTTTCTATGCTTTTAGTTTATGCATATTGATGATTCAATCCATTATAGATTAATGATCCAATTAGAGATCATTTTAATTATTTCCTTAATGATAAGCTTTATCCCTTAGAAAAAATTGAGATTTATCAGTCATAGCAGCGGAGCTATGGCAAAATTTTTATAAAAATTATGCATAAAATAATTTCATTCAAAGCATAAAAAGAGGACTTCCTACCATATTCTAGGAATTATCATCCTAGATTAATTGAAAGAATTTCATTATAATCATGGAGAAATTGAATTTTAATATCATGCATAAAGGATAATTTTTTTTATATCAAAAGTGTTACTCTTATCATTTTTAATTTTCATGCATAGAAGTATGCATAAAGGATAATTTTTTTATATCAAAAGTGTTACTTTTATCATATTGGATTTCATGCATAGAGGTATGCATAAAAGTTGAATATTTTATTATAAAAGTGTTACTTTTAGCATAATTGAATTTCATGCATAGAGGTATGCATAAAAGATATGGGAAGTGATAAAATATGATAAGATGCATGTGGATGTGGATATGGATGTGTATGTATGAATGTGGATATGGGATGTGGATGTATAAATGAGGATGTGAAAATGGAGATAAGCTTGTAGATGTGGATGTATGGATGTGAATGAGGATGTAGATGTGGATGCATGGATGTAAATGTGGATGTGTATGTATGGATGTATGCATGTAGATGTGGATGCATGAATGTGGATGTATGGATGTGAATGAGCATATAGATGTGAATGTATGGATGTGAATGTGCATGTAGATATGGATGTATATATGTGAATGGGAATGTGGATGTGGATATATGTATGCATGTGGATGTGGATATGGATGCGTATGTATGAATGTGGATATGGGATGTGGATGTATAAATGAGGATGTGAAAATGGAGTTAAGCATGTAGATGTGGATGCATGGATGTAAATGTGGATGTGGATGTATGGATGTATGCATGTAGATGTGGATGCATGAATGTGGATGTATGGATGTGAATGAGCATATAGATGTGGATGTATGGATGTGAATGTGCATGTAGATATGGATGTATATATGTGAATGGGAATGTGGATGTGGATATATGTATGCATGTGGATGTGGATATGGATGCGTATGTGTGAATGTGGATATGGGATGTGGATGTATAAATGAGGATGTGAAAATGGAGATAAGCATGTAGATGTGGATGCATGAATGTGGATGTATGGATGTGAATGAGGATGTAGATGTGGATGCATGGATGTAAATGTGGATGTGTATGTATGGATGTATGCATGTAGATGTGGATGCATGAATGTGGATGTATGGATGTGAATGAGCATATAGATGTGGATGTATGGATGTGAATGTGCATGTAGATATGGATGTATATATGTGAATGGGAATGTGGATGTGGATATATGTATGCATGTGGATGTGGATATGGATGCGTATGTATGAATGTGGATATGGGATGTGGATGTATAAATGAGGATGTGAAAATGGAGTTAGGCATGTAGATGTGGATGCATGAATGTGGATGTATGGATGTGAATGAGCATATAGATGTGGATGTATGGATGTGAATGTGCATGTAGATATGGATGTATATATGTGAATGGGAATATGGATGTGGATATATGTATGCATGTGGATGTGGATATGGATGCGTATGTATGAATGTGGATATGGGATGTGGATGTATAAATGAGGATGTGAAAATGGAGTTAAGCATGTAGATGTGGATGCATGGATGTAAATGTGGATGTGGATGTATGGATGTATGCATGTAGATGTGGATGCATGAATGTGGATGTATGGATGTGAATGAGCATATAGATGTGGATGTATGGATGTGAATGTGAATGTGCATGTAGATATGGATGTATATATGTGAATGAGAATGTGGATGTGGATATATGTATGCATGTGGATGTGGATATGGATGCGTATGTATGAATGTGGATATGGGATGTGGATGTATAAATGAGGATGTGAAAATGGAGATAAGCATGTAGATGTGGATGCATGAATGTGGATGTATGGATGTGAATGAGGATATAGATGTGGATGTATGGATGAAATGTGCATGTAGATATGGATGTATAGATGTGAATGGGAATGTGGATGTGGATGTGGATGTATGTATGTATGTATGTGGATGTGGATGTATGAATGAGGACGTGATAATGAATGTATGCATGTGGATGTGGATATAGATGTGTATGTATGAATGTAGATATGGATGTGAATATATGATATGTGATGTGAAGGAATCTGAAGTGAAGAGATGGAAAATGATATGATTGGATGAGTACACATATAAATGAAATGTGGAATAAGTATGTGGATTGTATGAGGGATAATGTGGAAAAATGAGAGTTAATATAGAAATTGTATTTGTAAACTGTTTGTAAATGCTGTTTGTAAATGGCTGTTTTATGTCAAGAATGTTGGGAAAGCATTTTGACCGTCTTGTGATTAAGGTCGTGGAGACCTAACTGATAAAGTTGCAACTGCTGACGGAGAGTCAATGGAGGACGTCTCGCGTAGCAAGGTCGGCCGAGGTCTTGACCAGCCTCGGTTCGATTAAAATGGTGAGCTTCCGGTACGATGGATGAGGGACCAAGGAAGCGGCCTATGAGTGAAGCGCTAGGTCACCTGCGAAGGATCCTAGAGGGTGCTGACTATACGGTGCTCGGGCTCTGGGTCACCCAGGATACCCACGCGTGCGTCGAGGAAGATATTGGAACAAGGAGTAAGAGTTGTTTTCTGGAACCGGGCATGGATCTGGTTGACTGACCTTGCTGGTCCTCAACGGATGAGTCCATGGCTCTTTTATATGGATCTGTTGGTTGATCTTGCTGATCTTCAACGAGAGTCCATCTTGATAAGTGATTATATTGTTGAGTATTATGGGCTAGGAACTATTGAAACGGCCCCTGTGTGGACAGGTGGTGAGCGTTCTAGTTGCCAATGATGCCATAGATACTCTGATGAAGGAATGATGGGAAATTATGAATCAACTGGATAAATTGGGAGATTGTGATCAGTGGTACTATGGTTTCATTAAAGGATTGTTTTAAAGTTAGCTAATGCTAAGAAAAAGGCAATTTTCATATTGGGTGTGTAAGTGGTGTGGCTAGTTTTATGTTTGCATGAAATTCCGGCTAGGGGGCCTTGGAACTCTTTTCCTTGGTACCCGGGACAAAACCTAACCAAATTCCAAATTGGATCCCATCACTACAGTGGTTGGGCGGTTGGCTAACCCATGGGATCGGATGGGGTTAGGCTGGACTGATGGATCCGTAAATCGAGACTCAATTTCTGTTATTACGATAGATAAAGTAAATCCCGGATAGTAATTGTTCTATGGATAGGAATCAACGGCTGTGCCTCCTTGGTGGGGAAAAAAGCGTTGATCCCAATGATCCAAGTGCAAGTTTCTTCCTTGATCTGACCAAGTATCTTTATAGATGCAGTCGGATCTGTTTGATCAGTAAGGGTTTTGACTACGTTAGAGTAAAAATTATCCTGGTGGAATCGCCCGTGCTTTCCGGATAAGGGAAGTTTTTCCGGGTCTGGTTTTGGAAAAACCGACGGATTAGTCTTTTGTCCGGATATCCGTGGACGAGGCCCCGAGTGTGGGACCCTGCCTCGCGCAAGAAGTGCTACTTCCGCTGCTAGTACCCCGAATCCGTTGCGCGGTGGGAACAGGGATCTCACAGATGGACACAGGCGCATAAGGCACAATCTCACGGCACTCATAAAATTCTTCTTCCTACACCTTCATTAATTCCACCATCAAGCAATTAAGTACTATTTCTTTTTTCCCATCCTCAACTTCCTCAGATTCGTGTAAAGAACAAAAACTCCTTTTCCTTGTCTTTAGCCCTCTCACTACTTGCTTTTTTTGCTTCTTACGTTTCCTTGTCTTTAGCCCTCTCACTACTTGCTTTTTTTGCTTCTTACGTTTCCTTTATCCTTTGTCAATGTATATGTCTTCTGAAGATCCCTCCTCCCTTCTCCAAACGTCTCTTATATCCACCATGGGTTGGGCTTAATTCTCTCTTATGGGGGATATTATATTTTTGCATATCTCATGCATCCTCTGTTGAGCATGATTAAATAGCGGAGTACTTGCATGTCCAGCCTCTCATCTCCAAGGATCGACTTAGCTTTTTAGCGGTTGAACAAAACCCTCATTTAGGGCTACTACCTCCTTCAATGCCCATTTAACTTCTTGTTTTTCTCTCTCGAATTGTTGAATGAGAACGTACTCCTTCTTCTAAAGTTGGCATATAAGTAGTTATCGTTCTTCTATAATTAAATTTTTCTCTTCTAAAATAGCATCTGGCACGACTAGTTCTTCCTTGTGATACACATATGCCATTTCTCATAATTCCTTGCTTTGGCATAACTCTCACAAAGCTTTCGCTTTATCTATTTCTAGACACGAGATCACTCCTCTTGTTACCCTTAATTCTTCTTCGGTTTGCCATCTTCTCTTCTTCTAATGAAACATACCACTCCCTTAATTCATTCACACTATAGTTTCCAATCTCACCTAGGTCATTTTCTGAATTAACTTTTTAATCCATGTCGTCCATGCATTGTTTCCTAAGGTCTTCAATACCTTCACTCTTCATCATGGATTTCTTTTCCTCTAGTGTTTCCTCTTCCAACACTTCACGACGATCCTCTCCCTAACTATCTAATGGACTACTAACATCTTCATCACCCATTAACATCTCCTTTCATTCTTTCTCACACTTCCTTTCTAACTCTTCCTCAATAACTTCCAACTTCCCTCTATTTTTCTCACTATCTGCTACTATACCTTCTATCATAAAACAGTCAATCTCATCCATTCTTTTGATGTAGATAGCCAATTAGTGATGTCGCTGTCTGAATCATTCCCTGAGGAATAATGCACTTTGTATTCTCTTAACCGATTTTGTTTTGCATAGTTTCTTTAGTGTACCATGTTAACGTCCATATTATCCCCCAAAGGAGATACACTATGTCTTAAGGCTCTAATCAACCATGAATAAGGTTTTTCACCTTCAAAACCCACTTCCTCACTCGCACTTGTGTCTTCCCCTTTGGAGACATCCCCACCATAATCTATGCTATATTCCTTGATCATTTCCTTAAGCCACTCCTTAGGCACTACTCTTATCTCTTAACCCGATCATCCTGAGCGCCAATTGTGATCAGGACCTTGTGCCAACTTTGGTCACAACGAGCTTGTGAAAGCCATGGTCGCCCCAATAAAATAGGATATGATGTGACATGAGACGTAGGACGTACAACTAAGAAGCTAATTCTTAACTCAAGTCCTGCAATGGTAGTATTTAGGGCTTGTAACACCCTAAAGGCTTTAACTCTTTGTTGATCTACTAATCCTAGAACTAAATTAGTTGGCTCTAAGTTCCTTAATCCTAACTCTTGCATAGTTTTCTTTTTCATTAAGTTATCTGCTCCACCATCTAATTGTGTTCCTAAAATCGACATATTACCTATGTTCACATCTATCACAGGGGCTCTTGGATCTAGGAAAAGATCTACTATTCATACATCTTTTACTTCTCTTGGTTAGGGTTTAGTCTATCAGCTACTATTGCCACTCTAACTCTACGTGCTCTTTGTCTTACCAACTTTTGATAGAGTTGTTTTCTACAGCTAGGAGCAAGTTTTGATAGTTGCCTTAAGTTTATGGATAAGGGAATCTTCTCTAATTCCGTCCTTAAATCAAACTCTCTATTCCCTAAGGACCTACTAGTTTCTCTGTCTGTCCTTCTTTCCATTTGTACTAGCTGTTCTAGAAATGGTGCTGCTCCCACTTGGATTTGTAGGTTTTTCAGAGGGACATGTTAGATAGGGTGATCCAACGATTGTTCTTGTGATTTAGACTCTACTGGCTCAATTTTATGGCCTATGTTTTCCCCCACACTTATTCTCTTGGGCTCCCCCATCACTTTCTCAACTAATTGAGGTGAATTCCCTTCTACCCCCTCTTGGCCTATGTTTTCCCCCACACTTATTCTCTTGGGCTCCCCCATCACTTTCTCAACTAATTGAGGTGAATTCCCTTCTACCCCCTCTTGGTTCAATTGTAAACAAGTCACTATGCTAATCATCGGCTCCTTTGCAAAGGTCACTTTGCGTGGGTAAATTTTGATTTAATGGCCTGCTTGGGACTCTCACTCTCTATTTCACTTTCTATTTCCACGAGATTATTTAAAGAGCTAGGTATTTCCACAAGATTATTTAAAGAGCTAGGTATTTCCACAAGATTATTTAAAGAGCTAGGTATTTCACTAATCACATATTTACCCTTTTCATCAATGGAAGACTTGGTTCTCTATGGACAATCTTGTTTATAATGCCCCTCCCCACTACAAGTCCTACATATAGGGGTGTAATCTTGATGCTTCATTTCATTGGGGCAATAAGTAGCAATATACCCTTCTTGCTAACAACGATAGCATATTATTGTACCTTGTGACCTATAACAATTGCCACCCATTCCACTATTCCCATGATTCCCAAAGTTTCTTCTAAAAGGAGATCCTCTTGGCACATTCCCACTATTGTTAGGAAATGAGGTCCTGGGGGAAACATAGGTTGCTCTTGTGCAGGCAATCCTCTTTGCATAAATCGTTGTGGTGCCGGGCCTATCTCATGAGTCGCATTTGATCTATTCATAAAGTTATAGTTAGTTCACAATGCCTGAGCTTGTTGTTGTGCTAATGATTATGCTTTATATAACATTGTTCCTCAGTGTGATTGTTTCTCAAACAATAGCTACAAAAGAGGGTTCAGGTTTGGTCTAGAACAATCCTAGACTTTGTTGGAAACTTCGTTTTCCAAATGACCATACCTATGACATTTCCCACACCAAATATTTGATCTAGGTGGGTTATGAGTATTTGACGCACCCTACAGTGCTACAACATATACCTCTTTCTCTTGTGGGCATACCGCACTTAGAATCTTTTCTTTAAACTTTCTTAATGAATTTGCCACTATCTCATTATCTTTAGCCTCACTTAAAGGTACTTGAGGCGTGCCCGTTTGAACCATATAAGCAGGTGCTGACACAAGGATTATATGGGACATACGTTGATGGCTCAAGACTCATCATAATTTTCCCTTGCATACTAGTTCCTAGCATTTGAGACATCCCATAAGATTGTGATGGCTCCACTGGCCTCACCGGTGCCACATAAGATGGCTGTGAGACCTTAGGGTCTTGTAATAATTCTCATCATCTTTGCTGACTTAAATGAACTTCTTCCCAATATCTGGCTTCTTATTTAGCATTCGCTAATGTCGTAGGATGTTTAAGATACACATGAGTTTGGACTTATGTATTTCTAACTCCATCTATGAATTGACGCTTTTGTGTCTCATCATTCAGGGCATTAACTCCCATCTTCCTTAAAATTGTCTCCATCCTCTCAATATGATGGTCAATACTCTTATTAATGCCTTGGAATAAATAGTTTAATCGCTGTGCTAATCGATCTTGGAAACCTTGTCTTGCAAATTTTGTAAGGAAGGCATGTGTCAGGTCTTGATGCGTTGCTCTTAAAGCTGGGTCAAGATTCCCATACCAACTAGCAGCTTCATCTTTTAACGTAGCTGTGGGAAGATATACAATTTTTGATCATCATCCATAATCTTGTTAGCCACACATGTGACTGTTGATTTTGTAGCAATATGATGAGCTATGGTGGATCAAATGCAAGGATCAACATGATTAGCAAGTAATTATAAGGTGATTAAGATGAGATTAGTACACAATTAATCTAATAGCAAGTAATTACAAGGTGATTAAGATGAGATTAGTACACAATTAATCTAATAGCAAGTAATTACAAGGTGATTAAGATGAGATTAATACATAATTAATCTAATAGCAAGTAATTACAAGGTGATTAAGATACACAATTAATCTAATAGCTTAATGTAGGCATGGATACTCAAAAACTAGCATTCATTAGGACAATGCCTCAATTTATAGCTTTTACATCCACAAGGTGCCAAGCATCTAATCCCACTGATTTCTCCTTGATTTATGCCACCTCCCATATATCTGGGGGGGCACCTTTTCCTAGAATCTTTCCACACCCCTATATTCACTCATGCTACCCTTGATTCTCTCATGCAGTAGATTATTCTCACCTTTTCACTCTGCTACCCACTCAATTACAGACTCCCTTTTATAGTCTCTAGCTAAGGGCTGGTTCCCGCACACACCCATTCACTTGCATATTTCAACACCTCCCCTCAAGTGAATAATTCTAGCACACCTAGACACTATACCAAGTTTCCCTCTTACTTGGTAGCCCGCGACCAGTGTCTCAAGTCCCTAACTCATAGTCCTTGACACTCTCTCTCTCTATGTGTCCAAGGCTACTACAAGTGCCCGTAACTTTGACTAAAGTGCTCACACATACATCTACCACATGGCCTACATCATCGATGGCTCAGAGGTGGTTTTACTCTATTGGGGCAGGTTACATTGGGTTGTGGGTCTTCTCTCTTCCTCTCAGAGGAGATATTCTGACTCCTCTACCTTAGGAGTCTCCATGAAGTTTGCCGATGCCGATCCTTCTTCATTTGGTTTGTTGTATAGCAGTCTCTAGCCATGTGTCCTGGCTTCCCACAGTTGTGGGCAAGTGAAGATCCTTGCTCCTCCCCTGCCTCTTCCTCGTCCTCGTTCTCATGCAAGTCCTCCTCGGGTGTAGAGTGCTTTCTCCTGTCCAGTTGTTGGGCTCCTTCTATCTCATATACAACTTCAAATCTGATACATTCTTTAAGGTTGCCACAATGTTCTCATACTCTCCCTTGTCAACACTTTTTAGAAGCACTGCTAGTGCCTCATCATCTTCTACTTTCTTCCCAATGGCTGCAAGTTGTTGCTTGATGCTTTTGTATTTGTTCAAGTGTGTGGTTAGAGGTTCACTTTCCTTCATGTCAAGTTTGTAGAATTGCATTAGCAGATTTATCTTTGAATTCTTTGCTTGAGTTCCAAATAATTTGTTAAGTTCATCCCATGCATCTTTAGCTTCTTGTTGTATCACTACAATGTGGTGAATGATTTCATCATTTAAGCTAAGTGCAGTGAGTCCTAATGCTTTCTCATTTTTGCATTTCCACTCATTCTCTTCATTTTCCACTAGACATTCATCTCTTCCCTCAACAACTAGCCCCAACAGATTCTTCCTCATGAGCAGATACATGGTTTTTGTTTGCCATGTGTGTATGGAATTGCTCCCCATTGAATTTAGCTACTTCTTGTGCAATGCTCATGATGATGTGAAGGGGGTCTTACGTCTTGATACAATTCAAGATTCAAGGGTAGTGTCTACCCTTTTACAACTCCAATTTGGTGTTAAATGATGATTACAACAGGTTTACAAGCATGAATACACCAAAAAATGCATAAAGCCAAGGATAGTTGGTTTGTATTGGATGGTTGGGACATCAAACCAACTTCAAATTGCAATCTAAAGTGATAGAGATCTGTGTCAGATACCCAATGGTAATTTTGAACCATCAATTGTACCAAAATACTATGATTAGTTCTAATTAATCACTAATTAGTGAGATTAATCTCCTGTTTTGTGTGCAAAAAATAGAGTGTACGTGGAGGCCAGATCTGGTGCCTTAGAGTCCAAATGAGCATCAATAGCAGTTAGTCTAGTAGAGGATCAAGCCCAAAAATAAAATATTTGACCAAATATTGAATGCTTAATCTCTGTTTTGTTGAAATTTGAGCATAATGATGGGCTATGGTGGATCATACACTAGAATCAACATCATTAACAAAGTGATTAAGAAATGATTAAGATGTAATTAGTGAATAATTAGCAAATAGATTAATGTAGGCATGGATACTCAAAAACCAGCAAAATCTCATTAGGGCTATGCCTCAATTTATAGAGTTTACATCAAGCATCTAATCCCATTGATTTCTCCATGATTCACTCCCAGAATATCTCCACCTTTTGCCTGATTCTCTCCACCTCTTCTCTTTTCCCTGAATATCTCCCAGAATATCTCCACACTCCTAAATTCTCTCATGCTACTGTGACGTGAAAAATTGATATCTTTCATTGTCAATTTTGTGCATATTTTGATGGTTTCTCAATGGTAATAAGGTGGAAGCTTGTCCAAGAAGATTGCGGCGCCCACAATGGAATAACGGCGTGGTGATGCGGCGGCTTGGCGGCTACCCCGATAACAGCATTCTATCTTCAAATATAATGGTTTTACTTGATTTAGGGTGCACACATTGTAAATGCCACAAGTATGCTTGATAAATACTTTGGTATGGTAGATAGGCTAGTGATGTGGAAAATAAAAGTGGGCCTTCATGCTCACATGGATTTTAATTGTATTATTAATATGGTATTCACCATAAGGCAACAAGTTGGGGAGTGTGGAAGGCATGTGGAGGAGTGTGTGTAGGTGCATAATTGGAAAAGATTCTTCTAGAATGCCTACATGGAAGAGGAGAATTCCGCCATGTGTAAGTGGGATCTCCACCTACATGCCACTTAGGCTTGGCTATTATCTCATCACACTCTCAAAGTCAAAAAGTCTTCAATTTAATAATCAATAGAAGACTTAGCCTAAGAGGACAATTGATGGTGACATCTACCTTTATGTCACTGAAAGGTTGAAGATTTTTATGTTGTAATTTGTAACAATGGAAGAGAGGGTGATTCTCCACCTATAAAAGGAGCCCTCCTCTCCCTTTCAAATCAAGGAATGAGCCTCCTCAATTGAGCATTTTGTGTCATTGCCATTCTCTTATCTTTCAAACCCTTATTCAAACACTCTCTTTACATGTGAATGTCTCATTTAGCATTAGCTCCTCATGCTTAACCCAATTTTGGACCTCTTTGATGATTCATGATAAGGGGGATAAGGAGTTATTATCTTGGCGGGCCTGTGACTTCTCAAGGTAGCCCTTGCCTTATTGCCGCCCTCCTTTGGAGGTACCAATGGTTTTAGCGGTAATGAGCATGTGGAAAGACTTTGGGGACCATAGGTAAATCTTCACGATTGTCCGCTGAGCAATGTTAACCCTTACCCTCTAGCTTGAATCATGAAGGAGATGAGAGGCAAGAGGCTATGTGAAAATTGAGGTTTCATGCAAAGAGAGAGAAGTGCAGTTTTTTGTGGTCCAATACCCAAATTTCAACCGGTAATTACTCATCACTCGGGTATTGTTTTCTTAAATTGATCATATGGCTAGGAAGCTCTTTCTATGCTCTTTCCACTCATGTAACTAATTTCTTAATCCCTTACTTCATTAATGATTAGAATTTCTCCCAAAGTTACTAATTTCTAGGCGAATTTTGGCAGTTTTATAGTCTTGTAGTAAAATACTCATAACTTTTCGCTCGGTTGTCCGTTTTTGAAAGTTTTTATATGGGCGCGAAGCTCTCTTCAAGCTCTACGCACTTATCTAATCATCTCTTGCACAGCCTATATGGATTTAAAACTGCAATTCTCTGTGTATCTCTGTTTTTATAGAATTTTGGCAGTTTTATAGTCTTGCAGTAAAATGCTCATAACTTTTCGCTCGGTTGTCCGTTTTTTAAAGTTTTTATATAGGCGCGAAGCTCTCTTCAAGCTCTGCGCATCTATATAATCCTCTCTTGTACAGCCTTTATGGATTAAAAACTGTAATTCTCTGTGTATCTCTGTTTTTATAGCTTTTTGGCCATTCTTTCTTCTTAATCATAATTAATTCCTCCTAATCCCTTATCAAAAGGCAAACCTCATGTGTCTTATCCTCTTGTAAGTGATTGCCATATTCATTTTCTTTAATATGTTCCACCTAAATCGCCCAATTCGAACGGATGAACCTTACCAATATTCCCCGTATGTTTCCGTTCACATAATCTTGAGTCGGAAGATTTTCTTCCAACAAAGAATCGCCCTTTTGTTTGGAGTTGCAAGACTGGCAGAAATTCTTGCTTCTCCGGAGCCTTTCATCTCTCCTTCCATGAATTATGATCTCACCTTTGATGTGTATATCTTTATCTTAATCTAGGGAGAGAAAGGGAGGTGAGGAGGCTGTGAGGTTTCATTCAAATGTGTTTTTGATTCTAAGAAGTGACCGAAGTCCAAACCCCAACTTCGTGTCACATCTTTTGGTGGAGACGGCGGGCAGGTTTTACTTAGAATTATTCTATTTTAACCTCAAGGTCCCGCATGATTAAAGAAAAGTTGTTTTGAAACAAGTAAATTTCCCTTGTCACTACTCATCTTTTGGTGCAAGATGTTCAACATTCCGGTGTTCCGTGAATCGGAAGGAGAAGACCCGGGGAGTTATCTCCGAGATTTTAACCGAGCATGCCGCTTGACGGGTTGGTCTATGAAAGAGAGGGCAGAAATACTTCCAGATTTCTTGGAGGGTATGGCCTTAACTTGGCATGAGGCTTTGCCAGAGGAGTCCAAGAATGATTGGGAAAGGTTGACCAAAGCAATGAAGGAGAGATTTGGGACAGTGGAGTCGCCAAATGCTTTACTATTGCAATTGGATCAAATTTTCCAAAAGGATGGAGAGTCAGTTTCTGCCTTTTCAGTGAGGTATGAAGCCTTATTCATCAAATATCAACAAGCTGCTTTACATGTTGTTGCTTCTTCTTCTTCACCTTCTATGGAAGATTCAAAGAGTTCTTTAGCAATGGAGCACCTTAAGATGAGCAAGTTTATCAGGGCTTTGGATCCCCGCTTGCATGGAAAAGTTCTTAGCAAAGATCCCACTAGTTTTAAAGAGGCCCTTCGTATTGCTTTGAAGAAGGAGGCCACTCTTCATATTGAGTCCACATTCCAATCTTCTCCAAGTGTGCCAACCCCACCACGAGTAGAGATAGCCTCAACATCTCAGGTACAAGCTCCATCCTTGGATCATAACATTGCACAACTTATGGCAGAATTTGCTGATTTGAAGTTACACTTAGTCAATGCAAGGCCACCTAGGGTTCCACGAGCTGAGGATAAACCTAGGGATAGAAGTAGTGTCACATGCTATGAATGTCAAGAGAAGGGGCACTATCATACTGAGTGTCCAAAGTTGAGGAAAAGTGAGGATAAAAGTTTAGCACTTTTAGAGAAAACATGCTCAGAAGAAGAAGAGGAAACATTGATGCCATTAATGGCAAAAAGGGGTCGTAAAACTAGAAGCCAGGAAGAAGAAGAAGAAGAAGATAAATCTGAAGAAGAGGAGAAAAATAAGAAGAAGAAGAAGTCATCTAGGAGAAAAATTGGACAATCTGATTTTCCTCTTGGACAAGGATCTCTTAGTTATGACCTCTTGACAGATCTTAGGGAGAAAACGGCACAAATCACATTTGGGCAGCTTTTGGCACTCTCTCCTAAGCTCAAAAAGGAATGGGGTAAGCTAGCTAGCACAAGGGAATCTAAGAAAAAGAAGAAGAGGGATAATGGGACTCCTATGGTTCAGAAGGTGGATATTGATGTAGAAGATGATGTGCCTATGATTGATGTCATCATTGAGGGGCAGACAATTTCTAATGCATACATTGATGGAGGTGCATCAATCAATGTCATGAGTGAAAAAACAATGAAAGATGCTGATTTAAAGTTGTCTTCTACCAACTCTCCCTATCGCATCAAACTTGCTGATAATACTAGGGTGAAAACCTTAGGAATTGTCAGGAATTTGGGAGTGGATGTATGTGGTATTTCTGTGCCTACAACTTTTCAAGTCATTCCTACAAAGCCTGATGCTAGGGCTTACCCACCATTGATATTGGGTAGGCCATGGCTTCGCCAAGTGAAGGCGATTCATAAGTGGGAGACAGGTGATCTTATTCTACAAGGTGAGAATAAGAAGGTCCACTACAACATCAAGAGTCGTCGCAAGAAAGTGGTAAGAGGTGAACCTTCAACTTCCGAAAGTTCAGAGTCAGAGTCATCCGATGAAGAAGAGACAAGTGGTAGCTCCGAGGATTCCATCTCAGAAGGAGAGGTGGAGGGAGTTGCATTTGGTCTTTCCCTGGGAAGGGATCGAGGGGATGCTGAAGACAATGGAGCCTTGGAAGGGGAAGCTTCTTCAACCATGTGCAAGAAAGGAGATGTGGACCTCACTAGTCTTCACCAACAAAATGAACTTCTTCTTGACGAGTCCATAGCAGGTACTGAAAGGGAGGATTACTTAAAAATGTTGGATGGATTTCCTAACCTTTTTGCAAACAGCTACTCACAAGTACGCCAAGTTACCCTAGTAGAGCACAAGATTGATCTCAAGCCCCAAAGTAAGCCAGTGGTGCAGCGGCTAAGGTGTTTGGGAGTAGTGCAAGCAGAGGTCCTTAAAAAGGAGGTAACTAATTTGCTGGAAGCTGGATTTATTTTTCCAGTAGAGAATTCAGAGTGGATTTCCCCAGTGGTAGTCACTCCCAAAAAGGGTGGAAAATGGCATGTGTGTGTGGATTTTCGCCCTTTGAATGCATGCACAAAGAGGGATTATTATCCTCTACCCTGTCAGGATGAGATTTTGGATCAAGTTGCAGGTCATGAGTTGTATTCAGTGTGTGATGGATACTCTGGATACTTCCAAATCCAGATTTGTGAAGAAGATCAAAGGAAAACCTCATTTATCACCCCTTGGGGAGTGTATGCCTATAGGGTGATGCCATTTGGCTTGACCAATGCACCAGCAACTTTTCAACGCTTCATGAGTCAGGTATTTGCACCTTACTTGGGGAAGTTTATAAGGGTCTTTCTGGATGATTTTTGCATTTATTCAAGCCGCATGGATCACTTGGAAAAGTTGAGGTTGGCCTTGCAAAGTATTGATGATGCAAAAGGGTTTCTTAATCCTGGAAAATGTCGCTTGGCACGAAGGAAGGTGGTTCTCTTGGGACACATTATCTCAGAAGAAGGCATAGAGATGGATCCTGAGAAGGTGCAGGCAATTGTGGCCCTCCCACCACCTACCAATGTAAGGGAGGTAAGGAGGATTTTGGGTAAAATAAAGTATTACCAACGCTTTGTTGACATGTTCTCTGAAAAGATGTATCCTATAAATCTGTTAACAAAGAATAATGTTTCTTTCCAATGGGGACCCGATCAAATTCAATCTTTTTGTTTGCTCAAGGAATGCATGAGTCAAAGTCCAATTGTTCAGCCTCCTAGGTGGGGGGAGGACTTTTATGTGAACCCAAGTGTCTCATCACATTCAGTGGGTGCTATTCTCTTGCAAAAGGGAGAGCAAGGGCGTATGCAACCAGTGTATTATGCAAGCCAACAACTCACTGATGCCGAGGAGAGGTATGGTGAAATGGAGAAAGGTGGTTTGTCTCTTGTTTTTGCAGTAAAGAAGTTCCGGTCATACTTGTTACCTCGCCCTTTTTTCTTCCTCACATCTCAACCTTCTTTACAATTCTTGGTCCGCAAACCCAATCCTGCAGGAGGGAAGTTTGCAAAGTGGATTTGCGAGCTTCAAGAATTCTCTTTCACTTTTATTACAGAAAACACCACTAGGGCCTCTCTTGCAGATTTGCTTACAAGGAAGGAAGAGGAAGAAGAAACAGGAGCAAAGGAAGAGGTATATGAAGATTTGGAAACGCCACCAACTGCTTTCACTATGCATTTTGATGGAGCCTTTAGCCCTTCCAGGCAATGTGGGGCTGGGGGGATAGTTTTATTCGATCCAGAAGGAAAAGAGGTATGGGCCAAGGGTAGGGAATTTCCAAAGGCTATATCAAATAATGTGGCTGAGTATAATGCATTAATTTGGGGATTAGAAGATTGCATAAAAGATGGAATTAAAGAGGTAGAGGTTAAAGGGGATTCACAATTGGTCATCCGACAAATGAAAGGAGAATATAGGGCGAGGAGTCCTAATCTCCAAGAATTGTATAAAAGGGCAATGGAGTTGAAAGAAGCTTTTGAGTTTTGTAAATTTGTGCATATTAACAGGAAGGATAATCAAAAGGCTGATGAATTGGCTACTAAAACCTTGGCTTCTTTCAAAGTAGCTACTCTTGCATTAATGGATACAGGTTGGCCTGAACTCCAAGATGTTCAACACTATTTAGATACAGGATACTTCCCTCCTGGATTGAATCCTCAACAGAAGCAAAGGCTTACTAGGAAAGCTCATCCTTACACAATTCTAGGGGATGTTCTTTACAAGCAAGGTAAGGATAAGATTCTTAGGAGGGTGGTGAGCCTAGAGGAGTCTAAAAGGATTATGGAATTATGTCATGAGTGTTCAGGTCACTTTGCCTCCGCCAGCACAACTCGGAGGATCCTTAACACAGGGTATTATTGGCCTCGACTCAGCAAAGATGTCCATGAGTGGTGCAGAAGCTGTGAAGTATGCCAGGCATATGGGCATAAGCAATTGGTTCCCGGACCCTTAAACCCTATCCCAGCATATGGTCCATTTGAAAGGTGGGGATTAGATTTTGTGGGCCCACTTCCTCGTTCCTCACATGGGAAGTATTACATATTGGTGGCCACAGATTATGCAACAAGGTGGGCAGAAGCAAAGGCAATGGTCAATAATAAAGCAGTGGCTGTGGCATCTTTTCTCAGGGAATACATATGTGCCCGATTTGGGTGTCCATTAAAAATCCTTACTGATGGGGGGAGGTCTTTCATGAATGACTTGATTGAAGCTTTGGTGCAGAAATTAAAAATAAAGCATGCCATGTCAACTCCCTATTATCCCCAATGTAATGGTTTAGTAGAAAAAACTAATGGACTGCTTTGTGGATCTTTGTCTAAGCTAGTGGATACTATGAAGAGAAAGTGGGATGTGCATTTGCCAGAGGTCCTATGGGCCTATAGGACAACTCACAAACTCTCTCTTGGTTTCACACCTTTTCAGTTAGTTTATGGAATGGAGGCTATTTTGCCAATAGAATTGGAAATCACAAGCCTTCGCACATCTTTTGCACGCTTGAATAATGAAGAAGAAACACATGCCCAACGCCTAGCACAACTGGAGATCTTGGATGAGAGGCGACTTCAGGCACTTCAAAATTTGGAGGCTGCACAACAACGGCGCAAGGCAAGGCATGACACTCTCATGAGGAAGAAGAAGAAGCCAGAACTCAAGCAAGGAAGCTTAGTCATGAGGTATGATGGCCGTGTGGAGAAACGGCTAGACAAGAAGCTTCTTCAACGCTGGGAAGGCCCCTTCAGGATAAAGCAAAAGTTCAAAAATAACACCTATCTTCTAGACGATGCAACTGGCCAGGAGGTTCCCGGTCGTGCCAATGAGTACCGGCTAAAGATATTCTACCCTCGAGCACCATGGCCAGCAGACCCCCCAGACAAGCATGGAGGATCTGCTGGGAGGGGAAAGATGTGACGTGAAAAATTGATATCTTTCATTGTCAATTTTGTGTATATTTTGATGGTTTCTCAATGGTAATAAGGTGGAAGCTTGTCCAAGAAGATTGCGGCGCCCACAATGGAATAACGGCGTGGTGATGCGGCAGCTTGGCGGCTACCCCGATAACAGCATTCTATCTTCAAATATAATGGTTTTACTTGATTTAGGGTGCACACATTGTAAATACCACAAGTATGCTTGATAAATACTTTGGTATGGTAGATAGGCTAGTGATGTGGAAAATAAAAGTGGGCCTTCATGCTCACATGGATTTTAATTGTATTATTAATATGGTATTCACCATAAGGCAACAAGTTGGGGAGTGTGGAAGGCATGTGGAGGAGTGTGTGTAGGTGCATAATTGGAAAAGATTCTTCTAGAATGCCTACATGGAAGAGAGGGTGATTCTCCACCTATAAAAGGAGCCCTCCTCTCCCTTTCAAATCAAGGAATGAGCCTCCTCAATTGAGCATTTTGTGTCATTGCCATTCTCTTATCTTTCAAACCCTTATTCAAACACTCTCTTTACATATGAATGTCTCATTTAGCATTAGCTCCTCATGCTTAACCCAATTTTGGACCTCTTTGATGATTCATGATAAGGGGGATAAGGAGTTATTATCTTGGCGGGCCTGTGACTTCTCAAGGTAGCCCTTGCCTTATTGCCGCCCTCCTTTGGAGGTACCAATGGTTTTAGCGGTAATGAGCATGTGGAAAGACTTTGGGGACCATAGGTAAATCTTCACGATTGTCCGCTGAGCAATGTTAACCCTTACCCTCTAGCTTGAATCATGAAGGAGATGAGAGGCAAGAGGCTATGTGAAAATTGAGGTTTCATGCAAAGAGAGAGAAGTGCAGTTTTTTGTGGTCCAATACCCAAATTTCAACCGGTAATTACTCATCACTCGGGTATTGTTTTCTTAAATTGATCATATGGCTAGGAAGCTCTTTCTATGCTCTTTCCACTCATGTAACTAATTTCTTAATCCCTTACTTCATTAATGATTAGAATTTCTCCCAAAGTTGCTAATTTCTAGGCGAATTTTGGCAGTTTTATAGTCTTGTAGTAAAATACTCATAACTTTTCGCTCGGTTGTCCGTTTTTGAAAGTTTTTATATGCGCGAAGCTCTCGTCAAGCTCTATGCACTTATCTAATCATCTCTTGCACAGCCTATATGGATTTAAAACTGCAATTCTCTGTGTATCTCTGTTTTTATAGAATTTTGGCAGTTTTATAGTCTTGCAGTAAAATGCTCATAACTTTTCGCTCGGTTGTCCGTTTTTTAAAGTTTTTATATAGGCGCGAAGCTCTCTTCAAGCTCTACGCATCTATCTAATCCTCTCTTGCACAGCCTTTATGGATTAAAAACTGCAATTCTCTGTGTATCTCTGTTTTTATAGCTTTTTGGCCATTCTTTCTTCTTAATCATAATTAATTCCTCCTAATCCCTTATCAAAAGGCAAACCCCATGTGTCTTATCCTCTTGTAAGTGATTGCCATATTCATTTTCTTTAATATGTTCTGCCCAAATCGCCCAATTCGAACGGATGAACCTTACCAATATTCCCCGTATGTTTCCGTTCACATAATCCTGAGTCGGAAGATTTTCTTCCAACAAAGAATCGCCCTTTTGTTTGGAGCTGCAAGACTGGCAGAAATTCTTGCTTCTCCGGAGCCTTTCATCTTTCCTTCCATGAATTATGATCTCACCTTTGATGTGTATATCTTTATCTTAATCTAGGGAGAGAAAGGGAGGTGAGGAGGCTGTGAGGTTTCATTCAAATGTGTTTTTGATTCTAAGAAGTGACCGAAGTCCAAACCCCAACTTCGTGTCACACTACCCTTTATTCTCTCCCAGTAGATTCTTCTCACCTTTTCACAGGTTCTTTCACAACAATTACATCTTCTCTTTTACAGCTTCTATCCAAGAGCTTGTTCCCACACACACCCTATTCACTTGTATATTTCAACACCTCCCCTCAAGTGAATAATCCTAGCACACCTAGACCCTATACCAAGTTTGCCTCCCTTTACTTGATAGTCCGCGACCAGTGTCTACTCCTCCCCTCAAGTTATCTCAGCACACCTGGACCCTGTATCAAGTTTCTTTCTTACTTGACAGTCCGCGACCAGTGCCTCAAGTCTCTAAACTCCATAGTCCTTGACACTCTTTCTCTCTATGTGTCCAAGGCTACTATATGTGCCCGCGCGACCTTGACTAAAGTGCTCACACATACATCTACCACGTGGCCTACATCATCGGTGGCTCAGAGGTGGTTTTACTTTGTTGGGGCAGGTTACATTGGGTTGTGGGGTCTCTCTCTCTTTCTCTCTCAGAGATTCTCACATGGCTCCTCACTCTTTGGAGCCTCACATCTTCTCTTGTCTTCAGTCTTCTTGTCGTGGGGCAGCTTCTCTCCACGCGGCCGTCTCTTCTTTCAGTCTTCTCGGGGCAGCTTCTCTTCTTGTGGTAGCTTCTCTTCTCGTGTCCATGTCTTCCTTCAGATCTTCTTGGTGTGGATCCTCTTCTTGGGAAGAGATATTCTTCTTCTTTCATGGCTGGGGCCATGAGCTCGTCCGTTAGGTCATTTTGCTCCATGTGAGCAACATAATTCAATGTTTTGCTGACAGTTCCTTTGGGCTTTTTATGTTTATTTTGTATCATTATGCAATGCAAACCCAAATTTATGGGGGAGGTCTTACCTCTTGCCTTATTCTGGACAAGGGCAGTGTCTGTTCCCATTTTTACACTGATGCAATGTGCCCAATACATAATGCGTATAGCATCCATTCTTATGCACATTCCCAAATGCAACTCTGGCTGTGAATAATCTTGATTTTGAGTGAGATTTACACGCATTAACCAAGGGTTGAATGTAAAATGATGATTATCACAAATTTATCAGCACAATTTTTCCAAAAATTACATTAAATCAAGGGTAACCAATTTGTACGGGATGGTTGGAGTATCAAACCAACTCCGATTTGCAATCTAAAGCTATAGGGATCTGTATCAGATACCTAATGGTTAATTTGAACCCTCAATTGCACCAAAATACAGTGATTAGCACTGATTAATTACTGATTCAAATTAATGCTCTGTTTTGTGTGCAGAAAACAGAGTATGCGGGGAGTCCAGATCTGGTGCCTTCCACTTCAAATGAGCTCAAATGCTTTCAAAGGCATCAATAGCAATGAGTCTAGTAGAGGATTAAGCCAAGAAACACAAGATTTGACCAAATAATGAAAGCTTAATCTCTGTTTTACCAAAGTCACCTGCAGATTTGATGAAGAGCTTGGATCTCACTGTAGACTTGATGAAACTGAATTCTATCTTCACCAGCTTGTAGAGCATGCTTGAAAACCCCCGGGGCTAAGAGTAATTAGACCCATTTGATTTGATGAAGTAGAAATCATTGATTTACTGCAGAAAAACGTAGCTTTTTTAATCAGTGAAAATCGGGAGCTTGCGTGGGCGGTTTGCGCTTCTAATTTGATGGGCTAGAGCTCCTATGGGTTAGCTATCTTGGGCTAGAAGGGTTTGGGCAATGGTTGAGTGTGCAAGGAGAATGGAGTCCTCCACTGGTTGGGGGTGAAGGGGAGAAGTGAAAAATAACTAAATTTTGGATTATTTTTTAATTATCTACTAATCTTGATTAATTAACTAATGGGCTTATAAACCTGATGGATTCTAGGCATGGCTCTGATACCATGTTGAAATTTGAGCATAATGATGGGCTATGGTGGATCATACACTAGAATCAACATCATTAACAAAGTGATTAAGAATTGATTAAGATGTAATTAGTGAATAATTAGCAAATAGATTAATGTAGGCATGGATACTCAAAAACCAGCAAATTCTCATTAGGGCTATACCTCAATTTATAGAGTTTACATCAAGCATCTAATCCCATTGATTTCTCCATGATTCACTCCCAGAATATCTCCACCTTTTGCCTGATTCTCTCCACCTCTTCTCTTTTCCCTGAATATCTCCCAGAATATCTCCACACTCCTAAATTCTCTCATGCTACCCTTTATTCTCTCCCAGTAGATTCTTCTCACCTTTTCACAGGTTCTTTCACAACAATTACATCTTCTCTTTTACAGCCTCTATCCAAGAGCTTGTTCCCACACACACCCTATTCACTTGTATATTTCAACATGTTTTACCAAAGTCACTTGCAGATTTGATCCAAAGCTTGATGCCACTTCTCCTTAATGAATTTCAGAAATCTAAGGACATAGACGTATAAAGCACTCTTGAAAACCCCTGGGGCTGAGAGGAATTAGATTGATTTCATATGTGGAAGTGTGAATATGCAATTTTCTCCAGAAAGAAAGCGCTTGCAAATTCACGATTTCCTACAGCATCCGATGGTGATTTGGAGACTTGACACGGCGGGCCAATGTGTGGGGGTTATGCCTAGATGTGGCTAAGAGCTCTTAAGCTATATTAAATGCTGTAGGGAGATCAAGCTCATCTGCCAGCTAGGGTTGCAAAAGGTTAGTTGAAAAAGAACTAAAAAGAGGATTAACTTTTAATCCTTGATTAGCAAGGTGATTAGCCTTAAAATTTAGCTTTATCCTAAGCTATGGCTCTGATACCATGTTGATTTTGTAGCAATGTGATGAGCTATGGTGGATCAAATGCAAGGATCAACATGATTAGCAAGTAATTAAAAGGTGATTAAGATGAGATTAGTGCATAATTAATCTAATAGCTTAATGCAGGCATGGATACTCAAAAACTAGCAAATTCTCATTAGGCCAATGCCTCAATTTATAGCTTTTACATACACAAGGTGCTAAGCATCTAATCCCACTGATTTCTCCTTGATTTGTGCCACCTCCCCTATATCTAGGGGCACCTTTTCCTAGAATCTTTCCACACCCCTATATTCACTCATGCTACCCTTGATTCTCTCATTCAGTAGATTCTTCTCACCTTTTCACTGCTACCCACTCAATTACAGACTCCCTTTTACAGTCTCTAGCTAAGGTCTTGTTCCCGCACACACCCATTCACTTGCATATTTCATCAGTGACTTCAAATCGTTGCGTATGAGCATCGGGATCCTCATCACATAATCCACTATACTTTGTAATGCCTATGAAACGTACTGTCGTTCTTTCTACAGGTAAAGCCATTGAAAATAGAATATTAAGACCAAATTCTTTCTTGTCAAGGAAGTTTAAGGCCTTGCTTTTAGGTAATTTAAAGAGTTTTCTTAGTCCAAACTCTGGGCTATCCCATAAATTTCCAAGATTCTTTTGCACACTTGGAATAGGGGTATGGACACTACTTTCACTCTTTTAAGCACTGCTCTCACCTTCCTCTTTGATTGGACTAATATTAGGATAATATCCTATATCATCATTTTTTGGACTTGAAACTATTGAATTATAAAATAAGGGATCATTTTTGCTTATACTCGAGGGAGTATTACCTGTTACACATCCTTGATCTAAGTTTATACTAATGTTCGTTTGCCCTCTTAATCCTTCTTGGATTAAATTGTTTATCCTCTCCAATCTCTCGGTTGGCTACGTCTAAAGTTTGTCTCTTCGTCTCTTCATTGCTCGTCTCTTTGTCTATTTCTTATTTCTCTACTCCCTTCACCACTCATCCATTCTATTATTACTATTCCTTTGCTAACTTCTCCACTTTATCCTCTCTTCTATATAACTAGCTACTTCATAAATCGTGGGTAAAGACTCACCCGACTCTCTCGCATACAATTCTTTTAAGGGTTGAATTACACTAGCGAACTCTCTAATGAAGCATCTAAAGTATGCCAATCTACCTAAAAAAGTTGCTAATTCTGCCCTATGAATAGGTTTTTCCATAACAAAACGAAAATTTTGCTTTCTCACAAGTGAGAAGCTCACTCTTCACACAGTGTTTCTAAATCTTTTAATTCCTTCTTTACTTTTGGGCAAAATCCTAAATTCATACCACTACAGAGGAGGAAATACTTCTTAGATCCTTGTATTGTACTTTGTGTGGTATGGCAGTTAAAGGTCTAGGTCCTCGCCACCAATATCCACTACAAGTGGAAAAAGAAATAGTCTCTAATTATATCTTATCTACTAGCCCCCAATGTGTAGCTAATTGGATAACCAAGTGGCTAGGGTCGAAGTCCTCTACGTATTCTAGGTCATAAACATTGACCCAAAGAGTCAACCCCTTCTTCTTTTCCCCTTGTTCACTTTTATCTCCCTCGTCATCACTCACTTGCCTTATTACATCGTCTTCTTCCTCTTGGATCCTCTCACTAGCGTTCTTGTTCTTCTTAGGATACTTAATGTACACACTATAAGTCTCCCCAATTAGGCTCTTAACTATCAATAGCTTAGCATTTCTTGGTAGTTGGCTTACTCGTTCTAGGTCCAACTCTTCACTGGTTACTTGCTCATTACCACTCATACTATTCTACCCTTTTTATAGCGTGTGCTAGACTCCCAGTGCGTGAACGCACCAAAATGACCCAAGAATACTCTTTCCTTAATATGTCTATAAATCAAGTTTCTAGCTAGCCAATTATTACACTAGTAGGCTACATAAGAGGTATTTAAATTCTCACAAGATAAGAGTTAAGGTGGAATAAGGCTCTGGCCAATGTAGTCCAACTAGTTCTTGTAGTCTCCTAAATAAACCACTCCTAGTCTAACTTATGCTATATAATAAAGGGTTCTAATACCACTCGGTTATTCTCAGCATCTAGGTCTACACATACTCTTTAGAGAGCATAACCAACAAGCCCCTCTCATTGTATCACACTTATATGCTCAAGGGTACTCTAACTAGCCCTTCACTATGCTCAAAATGAGGCAATCAAAGATGGTCAAATCAACTCATATCAAACTCAAACTTTGTAGGCACTTATGACACAATAAAAAATTAAATTTATATTCAGCAACTTTCCTTTAATTCACTCTATAACTCTCACTATTTATCCTCCACTCAACTAGGGAATATGGTCATTTTGAAATACAACCATATCATAGACTTAAAATCTGACCAAACTCTCTTACAAACCAAAGAACTAGTTAAATGAGCTAGGGTCCTAGTTCAACTCTTTCTGAAATTCCTCACACATCAGGAGATAAGTGTCCTCTAAAGAATCCTTGCTGATCAATTTGAACTACAACCCTAAGCTAAACTTAGAATCCGTCCAAGCCCTTTCACTCAGAGAAAGAATTTAAAAAATGAACATAAATTTTTTTTCTTAACCATCTCCCAATTCCTTAACCTCTGAGAGATAAATTTTCTAAAAATACCCTCAAATTAATAAAAATTTTCATCTTATTTTCCTTTGGGAATCCATCTAAGATTTTTTCTCATAATCAAAACTTTTAAACATTTGGGAAACACTCTCACATGTCAACACTCAAACACTCCCTCAACACTAACATTTTGTTCAACCCTAAAATCTTTCAGTAACTGATTATTTTAGTTAAATTACATAATCCATCTTTGACCAAGCCTAGAGGCCTAGTCCTAAAAGTATATATTTGATTTTTCACCAAAAAATAAGAAAAATGAAAAAAAGGAGATCTTCTTAGATCTGGCCACCTAGGTGACTTTAAAGCTTACTTTTGGGCTGTCAGTCAGTTATCATAGCCTCTCTCTACCTTTTCGAACTCCAAACATTCCAAAAATTCGTCACTTTCTTCCCCCCTTTTTTGTGTGTGCACCAGATCTCTTTCTCTCTCTACATTCTCTCTCTAAAATGCCCTGCACTCCTTCTCCATGGAAAAAAGCTTCTTTCTCTACTCCAAAGATAGCTAGTAGATCTATACTCCTAAATGAGCCTTCTCTCTCCAAACCCACAGTAATAGCCATGGCTTACAACAAGGAAGAAGCTTACCAACCATGAGCATTCTCTCTACAATACTTGGTCCTCTCTCCATAGCTAGCAGATCTGTACTCCTAAACGAGCCTTCTCTCTCCAAACCCACAGTAGTAGCCATGGCTTGCAAGGAAGAAGCTTACCATGAGCATTCTCTCTACAATACTTGGTCCTCTCTCCAAACCCACAGTAGTAGCCATGACTTGCACAGAAGAACCTTTCCATGATGTATTCTCTCTCTATATTGCTTAGCAGCCATAGCTTGCACTAAAGAAGCTTCCCATGATGCATTGTCTCCTTTGCATTTCCTTCTCACCATTGCCATGTTGAGAGATGTAATTGCGGTGTTGTGTGTATGTGGGAAAGCACTCTAGAAGTGCAAGATATTGTGGTGAGATAGGAATGCCACATGTAATATTGCATGGTGTGTGAGAGTTGACCAAAAGAAGTGGACAAGGAGTTGCCACATAGATGATGATGTGTAAAGTGGGATAAGGCTAGAGGGCCTATATCATTGTATGGTTCATTGTGATATGCAATACAAGGGAATATTGTTGAGTGTGCAATCTCTCTCTCTCTAGTCATGGAGTTCTTAGTGTGGTTTAATCCACCTTAATCTTAGGCTTAATCTTATGTCCTTCACCATGATCAATCCCATTTCTAGAATCTTAACATGGTATCAGAGCCAAATGGGCTCTTGATCATGGTTATTTATGTATATTTGTGAGTGTTTGTTTGATTAAGCATATTTTATGATTTAGCCTTATTATTAAGAAAAAATTTAGCACACTCATTATCATTTGGTTGCATTGAGAGAGATTTGAAGCTGCCCATAGGAGATGGAGATTTTGGAGTTGCTCATGAAGCTGAAAACCAGACATTGGAAGTGTCTTGAAGCTGTCAAAGAAGAGCTATGCAACAAGGAGGTTGCAATGAAGCTGCCATTGAAGTCTCAAGTGGAGATTTCTCATTGTGGAGATGACAAATGGTGTTGTCATCATCAAAGAAGCCGTCTACAAAGCTGAAAATACAGATTTCAGCATCATGAAGGCTATGGAGTCTTCATAAACAACAAAGAAGCTGCCAAGGAGACAATGGTCTCATGAAAGGTTGGTCTTGTGAAGTTTTGCCTCAGATTTTGGTTGATTTTGAGCATGGAAAAATGCTCAATGTATAAGGGTTGCTTGATGGGATGGAAGAATCCCAAGGTTCTTTGCTTCCAAGCAAAGAGTGGAGGAGGTGCATGCTTGTCAAGATAATGGCAAGTGAGATAGTGAACTCAATGGAGTTCACATGTGTGTGCATCAAGAAGAGAATGCACTTGTGAATGTTTGCTTAATGAAGGAGAGCAAAGAAGGGGATGGAAACCTTGGCAGTTTCCACATGTTTATGCACCTATGGTTTCATTTGAGAGACCATGTCAAGAAGCACCCTTGAAGTTTGTATGCAAGAAAAGGCATAGAGAGTGCAAGTTCATTTGGGAACTTGCAAGGCCATATTGATGGCTATGGGAGAAACCTCAATGAAAGAGGTTTAGAAGAGGCAAAGAGATTGAAACAAGAAGGAGGTGCATGTTAGAGCTTAAATTGGGGAGCTCTTGAAGGCCATTTGGATGGCTGTGTGTAAACCTCATTAGGGAGGTTTGATGGTTGAGGCAAAAGGAGATGAGCTCATGGGGAGCTCAAGGTATAGCCATGATGATGGTTGTATAAATCTCATAGGAGATTTAACAGTTTGCTATGGCAAGAAGACGTGTGCTGCAGTTGAATGTGACTTTCAACAGGAGAGCATGAAAGAGAAGCCTTGTGTAGCAGCAAACTGTAGAAGTGGCAATGCATGGCTTAAAATAGCAGTGCTTTGTTGACGGTTGTGCAGGCGAACAGTCAACACAAGCCTCAAACAAAGAGCATAGTAAGTCGCCAGACAACACCCACATTACAGCCCGCGAGAGAGGCGCTGACATCAAAGCAACTGAAGCGCTGAAAGCAAAGCAACTGAAGCGCCATCCAGGTTAACAAAGGCATGGTATTGTAGAGAGGAAGCAGAGGCGCAGCAACGAGATGGGAGAGAGCCCATGCACACTGTGGAGCCGAAGGTCCCGTTGAAGGTCAAAGGAGATTTTCGCACAGAATTCAGTAAGCAGAAGGAGACGAAGGGCAGCTAAAGCAAAAACAGCAGCGCAGTATGGAGCAAGTTGAGGGCAACAGAAGCGCTGACTCGCACAGAGGGGCGGTACCCGCCATAGCTACTGTGCAGAATCGAGAGGAAAGAGAAGAAGACCCTGTGTGTGTCAGGGAGCCTGACGACTGCAGCAGAATCATCGGCGCACAGAGGAGCCTGCAGCGATTTTAAAAAGTCTTTTTTCAAAAGCATTAAAAAATGAAAGATTCAAACTTTGTAAGGGCACATTCACATGGACTTGGTTTAGAAACTTAAAGGCACATTCACACACAACACACATTCTCGATTTAATCCGTGGTTATATGATAAGATAATATGAACCAAAGATGATGTTCACATAAGGGTCCGCCGCCCTGCTTTGGCCAAAAAGGCTTTGTAATTCTTTATTTTATTTCACCCAAAAATGATGATGGACAAATCGTCCACGAGCATGCATGCTCAAAATGAAAAAAATTTGTGTAATCATCCATGGTATGAGGATAACCATGCCCGAGCTCACCTAGAAGCTCAAAATGGTTGTTGTTGTGATGTGTGCATGAGCGATGCACATGTGAGGTGCATGCGCATGGGTTGGTTCCCACCCGAACTTCCATGTTCAAATCGGACTCAGTGGTTCCGCTATGAGCGAGTCGGCTCAAAATGGACTAGGTGTCTAAGATGGTAGACACGCGCACACATGATTGGTTGATGGACACTCCAATGTATCATTGAGGGGGAGTGTTGAGAGGTAGCGATTGCAGTTGTGCAATGCTACATTGATATGGGTGATGGATGATGGGTGAGTTATGGAACACCTCGATTAAGAGGGGGTGTTGAGAGATGTAATCGCGGTGTTGTGTGTATGTGGGAAAGCACTCTAGAAGTGCAAGATATTGTGTGTATGTGGGAAAGCACTCTAGAAGTGCAAGATATTGTGGTGAGATAGGAATGCCACATGTAATATTGCATGGTGTGTGAGAGTTGACCAAAAGAAGTGGAAAAGGAGTTGCCACATAGATGATGATGTGTAAAGTGGGATAAGGCTAGAGGGCCTATATCATTGTATGGTTCATTGTGATATGCAATACAAGGGAATATTGTTGAGTGTGCAATCTCTCTCTCTCTAGTCATGGAGTTCTTAGTGTGGTTTAATCCACCTTAATCTTATGCTTAATCTTATGTCCTTCACCATGATCCATCCCATTTCTAGAATCTTAACATGCCAACCCTCTCTATGTTTCTTTGGCTCCCTTTGCAGTTTCTTTCTCTATCCACAATGCAGCTCTAGAGAAGCAACCCTCATCTCCATTGTTCCCATTATTTTTTGATTCCATATCCTGCTCCTTCCACTCCTATTCAACCCACGCTTACAAGCCTACTTTCTTGTAGATGGCACTACAAGACATCACCAATAAGCCTTCTAAGTTCCGCCTTCAGGTTGATTTGGAGACAGAATATGCAACCCTACGCAGTAGGCATGTTGCACCCAATATTTCATACGATTAACTTCGAATGCAAAGAGAAAAGGCCATTGATCTTTGGATTGATGGAAATCTTTATCCACCAGATCCAATATCTGGTGCCCCTCCACCATTCAAAAGCATTACAAGTTTTTTGAAGTTTGTTGGTGATGGTTTCAATGGCCTTCTTGGCTATTGTAGGAGATTACACATGTTGTGGCTAGATGAGGCAGCTGGAAAGAGGCAAACACAATTTGCCTTCGACCAGCTTCAAGCGGCGTCAACTAAGCAGATCAATAGTTTGATGCAGAGGATTAAAGAGCTCTCAGAGGAGCTTGAGGTGCAGAAGAATAATTTAGCAGATCGTGTGCGCACAATGAATCAATTTACCGATAATTATGTTCGTCTTCAACACTCCACTCGTAATCTTCGGCGTCGTGTTCACCATTTCACTCACCTTCCCATTGGATATCACGCAAGGCAAAGAAAACGTAAAGCTGTTGGGTTACTTTCTAAGATAGCAGGCGCATGCAAGAGGCGTATTCAAACAACCAGGTAAAAAATTTTATAAAAATTATAGCAACTTTGAGAAGCAATTAATGAATAAAGCATCTCTCATGGGTGACTCTTGCGATTGTAGGGCATGTGCAACAGCTATACTAGGATGTAACAACGGTGAGGACAATGTTAATGTCTCCCTTCTTCAACATGTCCTTCAGGAGAAGGATATCATGGAAATGATAACAGGTTCTGGAAATGATAAATTGCGGGAGACCCTTCGTCGATATTTCTTGAAGGAAATCAAAGAAATTGTCACACCCAAAGAGATGCTTGATATATGTGACTCAGCAGCAGGTATTAGCCAGAAAGGTTACAGAGCAATGTACAGGTCAATCACTTTAGGGTTGCAAGCAAAGGGAGTTACGCAATCCTTGCTTCCAACACTTTATAGCTTACAGATGGCAAAGAAGTGTGCTAATGGTGATATTGCATCCATGTTTAATGGGTACAAGTGGGTGGAGGATATTATGCCAATGCCAACAAACAAACCCTTTGAATACAATGCATGTAACAATGTCTACATTGACATGGAAGTGCTACAAAAAGCAATGATTCAGTACTATGGCCTCACACTTGAAGAGACAGGTGGAAATGCCGTGTTTGTCTTGAACCTAGATGAATGTCAAGTGGTTAAAGTTCAAAGACTGGAGCGTGTTAGTTTAACCTTGATGAGCCGAGCACTTAGAGGAAAGAAATAGAGACCCAAGAGTTGGATGCAAGTCAAGACAGCAATAATAGGGGTCAAGGGCATAAGCAAGACTACTACGGCATTCAATTAGAGAAGAACATCTGGTGGCAAGTAGCATGGGTCCTCCCAAAAGAGAACCATGATACCTTGAGGTGGTATTTTGAACAGTCTGGCATTCAACATGTCGTCTCTTGTCAGGTCAATGGTCAAAAGCTTGATGTTCCCGGGATAGGCTGAATTTAACGTTGAATGGCACTTGGGTGGTGATCTAAAAACCTTAAAGTGTATGTTGGGTTGTAAAACAGGTGCGAATACTATATTCTCATGTGTTTACTGTTGTCATTCCAAGACAGCATTAGACTCAAGAGTAAAAGGGAAACAACCTAGCAAAGGCAAAAGTCAAAAACAGGTGGGTGCAAAAAAAGCAATCGTTTTTTATGCTGAACAGAGGAAAGGATCAAAGGTATGGCATAATGGCATATTAAGTTGTGACCAGAGCAAGCCACCTAGTCGTGACCATGAGGACAATGCTTGGAACCCAATCTTGGACATTCTACTATGTCAAGTGCATGTGTGCACATTACATGCAAGACTCGGGATTTTGGATAAGCTATTGATGCTCCACATAAACTATGTCTGGAACATGGAGCCCGAAGATCGACGAGAAGAGTCAATACGTGCACTAGAGCGTGTACTTTCCTCTATTGGACTACATGTTGGAGCAGTGGTCTTGACAAAGGACAGAAAATCAAACCCTACACAAGACAACCCTAATAAAATTTGCATGGGTGGATCAAAGGCAAGACACTTGCTATCAAACCACTTGGGTTCTCATAGCCACACTAACTTTGAAATTTGGAAGAAGATATGTGATGTTACAACATATCGAGGAAATGATGCTAGGCTTGGCCTAAAACGTGCACGTGTATGGGAGGCGTGTGATAAAATGGTCGATCTTCTAGAGCGACCTCACCTGGATGACCATGGTATTGAGGCACTTAAACAAGCCACTTGTAGATTTACAAAAGAAATGGTCGAGGCCTGGGGAGAAACACACATTACTCACTACATGGTAATGTTATATTTCTTGTGTTCTTGTAGTATGTTCTTCATACTGTTTGTTGACTTTTTGTAATTTTCTATGCAGCATATATTGTATGCACATGGGCCATACTTTCTCGATAGATATGGCTCTTTAGCACTTTGGAGAAATCAAGGCATGGAGAAATCACATTACCAAGCAAAGGCCGTGTATTTTAAGGGCACTCGCCATGGTGGTGGCAAAGTCAAGAGTAATGCACTCCATGAAATGTTCAACTGGTTCTATCGCGTTCTGGTTGGCAAAAAAAGGCAGAAATCTCATGGTAATTTGTCTCTTAGGCGTCAAATAATGAAAACTGTTAATGCAAGAAGAACTGAAGGATACAACCGATCAAATGCTAGGGAGAGACTACGGCAGTGGGTTGCAAGCAAGCGTCAGTGCAGTTCCTCATGGGCTTAAACTCTTTGATTATAATCTTTTTATGTTTTTAAATTTTCTAAAAGTTTTAAAAAAAATATATTTATAGACATATTTAAGTCATTTTTCATTTATAACCACCACATTTCATTTTCTTCTTTGTGCTCTACTCTCTCTTGCTCTCCCACTATGTCTCGCACATGTACATACCTAGGCCATGCCAGAAGAACAGGAGCAAGACGAGCTGTTTTTCGATCAACTCAGCCCACTACCTACTACAGCAAAAAGAACAAATCTACCTATAGTAACAGAGCAAGAGGCAAAGGAGATGAGAGAAGAAGAGCGCAGGAAGGAGGCCGAAGAAGCGCAGCGCAGGAAGGAAGCTGAAGAAGGAGAGCGTAGTAGAGAATCGGAAGAAGAGCAGCGTCGAAAAGAAGCCGAGGAAGGTCAAGGGCAACCACCCGAGATTGTTATTGAGGCCGACACCCTAGAGCAGCTAGAGGTTATCCTACAGAACAGGGAGGTCGAGCTCTTGTCCTATGGCATCACGAAAGATATCATTGACAAAGAGTTTGCTCTTGTGAGGGCGGCTTGGGAGAAAGAAATGCAAAAGAGACAGCAGCCCAAAGAGGACACAAGGAGGGCAAGCCAAGCACAGCCGCCGCAAGCAGCCACAACATCCAGACGTCCAGTCAAGACATGTGGCAAAAGAATGGAGGGCAAGTTTCGAGACCAGCTAGAAGAGGAAGAGCGTGCACAAAAGAAAAAGAAGTTCAGGTCTGAACAACCACCGTGGGAGAATCAAAGACCACCACCGCCTCCACCGATTACAAAGAAGAAGAGAAAATGGAGGCCAGGGATAGTCACGCTATGAGAGATTAGGAAATATCAGAAAAGCATAGATCTTCTCATCCCCAAGGCACCCTTCTCTCGACTGGTGAGAGAAATAATAGAAAAATTTACTGACAGGGCTGACCGCATACAGAGCACAGCTCTTGAAGCTCTTCAAGAAGCTGCTGAAGATATTGTAGTTTCCGTTTTTGAAGCCTCAGTGCTGTGTATGGCACATGCCAAGAGAGTCACTTTGAAGCCTGTAGATATGGCCCTAGCCCTACGCCTACGTTTAGAGCATAGCCTTCTACCTCAATAGGCTAACCCACTTTGTAATTCTCCCTACAAACTTTTGTAATGTTCCCAAAATCCTTTGTAACATTTTCAAACATTAATGGAAGCTTTTTGAGTTGTGTTAAATTCTTTGTTGAGTCCAATTTTTTTTGTATGCTTAGTGCTAATGAACATTTCATTTAAAAAAATATGCTTAGTGCTAATGAACATTTTTTTGTATGCTTAGTGCTAATGAACATTTTTTTTATGCTTAGTTCTAATGAACATTTCATTAAAAAAAATATAAAAGCACTATACACACAGGAAAAAACACACACACACACACACATACACACATATATACACACACATATATACACACACACACACATATATATACAAAAAAAAAGGTAGAGTCTATAAAGTCACCTAGAGACCCTTATTGAGGGCCTTATGAGCCTCACAAGACACACAAAAAAAATCAAAATAAAAATAAAAAAATGCCATGTGCGCTACGGCGCGGTGATGGCTTGTTTGACCAGGTCAAAATGCAGATTTCCGCGCCGTAGCGCACATGGCTATTTTTAATATTTTTTGATATTTTTTTTGGTCTTGGGATGCCTATAAGGTCCTTTAGGTGCCCTAATAGCCCCAAAATCTTATAATATCTTATATATCTTTTATATATATATATATATATATATATATATATATATCCTATATATCTTATATATATATATATATATATATCTTATATATCTTATATATATATATATATATATATATATATATATATATATCTTTTAATAGCCCCAAAATCTTATATATATATATAGGTACACACACACACACACACACACACATATATAAGATTTTGGGGCCATTAAAAGATATATATATGTGTGTGTGTGTGTGTGTGTGTACACACACACACACACACACACACACACACACACACATATATATATATGTGCACACACACACACACACACACACACACACACACACACACATATATATACATATATGTGAGTGTGTATACATCTATAAATACAACATTTTTTCGTACCGCTCTAATCCAATCCCGAATCCTTTTTTTAATCACGATCACATTTAAAATGAATCCTAAACACTATTTTCTATTAACACATGAACAAAAGCTTGAAATTGCAAGGCTTGAAATGGTATATCACAAGTACGCCAGGAAAAATCACAACTTACAATGCACAACAAAAAAAATTTATTAAACTTGGAAGAGAAGTTTGCATTACATCTTTTTAATAAGCTCTTGGAAGAGCTCAGGAGAGAGAGTTCTAGAGGCTGGTTTCTAGCCTAAGCTTTGGAATATATCACTCGGCTCGTTGATTCCTTGAGCCTGAGAAAGGGCACAATGGCTTAAAACTGAGCCGGGATGCTTGCCCGTAAACCAATACAAGGCAGCTTCCCTAGCTACCAAAATACATTTATTTATGTTTGAGGCTAAGGGGTCCTCCGACAAGGCTGCACTAAGTGCTTTACATTTTAGGAGCTCGGCATAGGCGATCTCTGAATAGTCTAAATGAAAAACCCGCACTATGTCGGCTCTGAGGGCAAGTATGTAGTGCCAAAGAGATGCATCTCGACCCTCTGACTTTGGCCGCGTTCCTTCTACGCGCATAGCAAACTTGTCCACTTCAAAAGCAGTCTATCAACATGTCAATATAGAAGTTAGGAAGCGTGAAATGATACAACTAAAAATCATTTGCTTTACAACTAAGAAGTTAGGACATACCTCAGTTGCATCGTCACTTGCAACTAGTTGCTCATTTGTCAAGTTTATGCTTCCTTGGTCTTGAGCATCGCCAACAATCAAGGGTATGTGTGGTTCAAAGGCAGCTACGCTCTCATAGAATTGCACATCTTGCTTTATTTCAATGAGCGCTTTGGCCACTACATGTTCCAAGGAACTGCTACCAATATCGTATGCAAGCGCTTTTGTGAGGTTGTCATCTTCAAAAGAGATTTTCACTTTCCCTTTGTCTTGACCCCCAACATTCATGGCAATAATAGACAGTGCCTCATCCTCACGAAACCCGAGTGTCTTTGCAATGTCATCCAGAAACAAAAATTCTTTCCCATCAATAATGATTGGATGTAAAGACATGACAACAAGGTCTGGGACCTCTTCAAGTACTTCATCGCCCTCTAGAAGTAGGTCCGGAACCTCCTTGGGGACATTCTCTTATAGGTCCGGAACCTCCTCGGGGACATTCTCTTGTAGAGCCACCAATGCCATTAAGGCCTCCCACTGTTCTGTAACATTCTCTTCCTTAGCATGTGCCTCTTGGACCTGCTCCATTAGCTTTGCTTTGCCCTTTTCTTTTTCCTTGCCACTTTCTTTCGCCACACCCTCTTGTAACAGAAGGACCAAAACCATGTCCCAGCTCATGAAGGAAGTGCCGATGTTGCCCATTTGTAGATCCAAGAGCAAGTCGTCCTCCTCATTCCTGTAGTCCTTTTCTGTGAGGGATTTTAAAAACCTTGATAGGCGGAATCTAAAATTCTTGTCTTCCCTGAATATGTACTTGATGAGGTCAACCGGAACATAGGCCCTCATCACCCTCAAACATGATGGAGTACATGCTGATGTGTTGATCCATATACTCAATGACATCTGTAAAAGCATCCGCGTGTAGATGCATTGTTGCACGCACATCAATTGCTCCCTCAAACATAGGGACGATCTCGTCAACCCTATGAAGTAGCTCAAGCTTTCCTAGCTGTGCAATAAGTGCGTCAAGTAGAGGTGCCATGACTATGAGTGATTGCAAGAAAGAGAGAGTGTGTGATACAGAAAGGTGTGCGAAATTGAGAGCAAGTGTTAGGAGAGAACGGTAATTGTCAATTGATGAAAATGAGTAAAGTATCGTTTATAAATGGGCGACCTTGTTATAAAATTTTTAAAAACTTTTAAAATTTTAAAGTACAAAAAAATTTTAAAAAAATGGTATGTGAAAGCAAGAACGTATCCTTCCATCACAAGGTCATTTCTAATTTACTAGTGGCTCAAGCCACAGATGCTTGTGTGACCAACCTTACACTATCACAAAAAAATAAAACTTGCACAAGACAATTGAAAAACCTTAATAAGACAGTGAGGCAAAAAACTTGAAATTGTATTAACTTGAATCCAAGATTACATATCCAGTGGTTGTTTGGGAAAGTAATTTCTCTACAAAGAAAAGATCGTTCCTGCCTTTTGCGCACTACTCTTCCATTGATTATCAAAGCAAAATCACCACTCAGTGAGAATCGAGGAACTAAGTAGTCACGTAAGTTGGCAAGGGACCAGTCATCATTCACAGCAACATCTTCTACATTCCCACCTTTCATGGATATATGTAGCACACCCTGTTCCTTAGAGGTTGTGTCGGAGTCTAACGCCTCCCCCTTCTCCATTTGTAAGCTTCCATCGCCTGTAAGGAAACGCAATGGACAACTGTTGCTTGGCAATATGGTAGCGCATCACAACCTTCTCAACTATTACTCCGCATCTGATGGTGTTTGTGTTGAACAACTTTTTTATCCCATGCAGGTGATAAGAAACAAGTGAGAGCTCTCTCCCCCTTTGCAATCCATAAAGTTGTGGTGCGATGTGTGTCACTTGTACGGAACAGGTACACAAAGAGGTGTAGAGGTATGAAGCAGGTTATGGTTGCTTTGTGAGATCCATATGTGCACTTCATAGCATTTTGCACCTTGCTTTCGATCTGCAAACAAGCCATGGCCACTGAAGCATTGTCTGGAATTGGCCATTCAATAGATGTGAGAGTTGGTGTAGGTTCTGGAACTAATTTTCCAGTACCATTTGCTGTCGTGGGGGAACCACATATGTATCCTTATAGAAGAAGATGTTTCGTGCAAGAAGTTGTGCAGCTGGACACCCTCCAAAGATTAAACTACCAAGCTCCACATGGTATGCTTCAAAGGTTCCTGAAATTGCCTCCATAGGCTCCCACTCACCAAAGCTTGAGGGAAAAATATCTACGCAAAGGAACCCAAGAACAATCAAAGCAGTGCTCAGTATACCATTATTAGCACACAATTGATTTAAAAACAAGAATATAAAGTGGTGAAATGACTTACAATTTGCAGGAAATCGTTGACGTTGGTCATGGTCTGCTAGTGTCAGCTCTGTTGCCTTGTAAACATAAACATGTTGGACCTTGGCTAGCTTTTTTCCATCACGATCTTGTTTGAGCTCCAATATCCGCCCTTTCTAATGGTGACTTTGTATATCAACATATCGCTTTGACACCTTGTGGGTTCCTCTTGTACTAGGCTGCATCGTAATCCAATTCCACTTCTCGTACTGTTTGATGTTCCAGTGCCCATACTCATCTTGACCACTGCTATAAGAGAGAGATTGAATACTGATATCGGAGGCCTTCGAGCTTTAAAAGAAGACATCAGATGTATATATTAGGGAGATTATAAACCTTGATGGCAAAGGGAAAATAGAATGGTGAGGAAAAAACTTAGACTAGGGAGATGTACATAAGAGAAGGAGTTGTAGAGCAAGTTCCAAGGGCTTGGCTGTGCTATTACTGCACTTTGAAAGAGGATATTAGAGGGGGTGAGAGGAGACAATGAGTAAGATTATGAGAGCCAAAGCATTTGCAACTCAAGCTTCCATAGCTTGGCTCTGCTGTTACACTCTGTAAAAGGAGGTTGGACAACGTAGAAGGATGAAGTAAGGAAATGTAAGTGAGGATCAAACTTCCATAGCTTCTGAGAGGAGGTTGTAGATCAAGCTTCCATAGCTATAGATCTAGGCTTGTGAGTGAAGAGAGAGGTAGATAGCTAAAAGAAGTAGTCTAGAGAGTGAAAAACACCCTGCTATGAGAAAGGGGGAAGAGAGAGCGTTTTGGAGGGAAGATGGGAGAGAGGGATAGTGGAAAGTGAAGGGGAATGTGCATTGAATGCAAGATAATGATGGGAGCTCGTTTTTGGGCCTCTATCACTTTAGAGACCTTACTTAATGATGGCTGCAGCTATCCTTTTCTATAAAAAATAGAGGAAAAATTCATATATATATAAATTTTTTGAGTTTTAGGTGATTTTAAAAATTAAAAAAGAGCCTATTTAGCCTATTATTCTAAGTTTGACCACTACCTTCTAGGCTCTTACAAACCATTGGTTTCAGTCCACATGTAATCTCCCTATTTGTCTATTTCTTAATCACCTCCATTAGGCAATGGCAAATAAAAGGGCCCAAAAAGACTCCATTGAGTTCCTAATGCCTAGAATCTTTGACTTGGGGCCTGCACGTATTAAATGCATCCAGCCACACCAAACAGACTTTTGGAAATTTGTGGCTAGTGGCCTAAAAGCCTGCACGTATTAAATGTGGTCAGCTAATCAAGATGCCTCGAATTAGGGAGATGATTAGGTGTAATTTGTTAATTACACTAATGCAAAATTGTAAAAATGTAAAAAACAAAAAAAAATTTGTGTGCCAAATCCTCCCTTAATTTTCGTTATTATCCCAATTTCTCCACATAAGGAGTCAAAATTGGGATAAACCCTATGCTAGAAAGTAGCTTGCGGATGTTGACTTCATTGTTGTCAGTCTCATCATCTTCACTTTCTATATTAATGATTTTCTCATTTTCTTTATCTTCTCTAGGTCTTTGTGTTTTCTCTTGCTTTATTATTTCAATTGTTTATTTTGTAGTTTTGCTCACATTCTCTACTATTTCATCAGATTCATATGCATAACTTGGATCATCTGCTTTGTTCTCATTTCTTTTTCCCCTGTTGATAAACTAATCTGATCTTAGATGTGAAGCATCAAAATTTTGATTATTAATAAAATTATCATAGATATCTTCCATTGTTGTTATGGATGGATATGTTGCTCGGTTACTAGTGCTAGTAATGATTGGGGTGCATTTCATCTTGGTATGAGCATTTGCCCCTTGGCCCTCCATAAAGCATCGATTTTTCTTAGCTCCATTTCTCTACCTTGGTATGGTGTTATCCAATTAGAAGACAGATAATGTTTTTCAATCTTGAACATTTTGTGGATTGTAGTACAAAAATTATAAGGATGCTTTAAGTTAAACTTTCAAAACATCAATGCCCTATTAGAAATATTTGTAGGAGTGAGGCATACTTTATTCTTTAACTCATCTGTATTGCACGTAAATTTCTATTCCTAAAGCAATATATCTTCCACACTAATATTATGTGAAACATTCTTGTAATGAGGCTTATCTAGATCTTTCATGCAATAACCAATCATCCCATGCATGTTCTTTTACTTTAAAGCTCTACACATTGTGATTCCACTAATTAGGGCCTTCTTATCCCATCCAAGATACTTTTTGATCAGTTTATTAAGTGCATTGATTGACTTTACATGAATTCCAATAACCATTCGATAGTGTAGATGGAAAATTGTACCTCCTTTTTCCAATGAGCAACTACCAGCAAGGCAATCTTTTGAGAGAAACTCGTTGAGAATAATGATTAATGCTTCATCAATATCACTCCCACCCACTGATATTGTCACACTCAACTCAAGAACTTTGAAGTTGCATTTGTTTGTTCTATAATTTCCTCTACATTTGATAACCTCTTAGGCCTACCATGACTCTTCTTTGGTTCATTACTTTGAACATTAATATTTGGCTCTCTCTGGAATTAAAAAAGCATCTTGTCTCCATGTCTCTTGCTCTCTTGTTCATTTTTAACATTGCCCTACAACACTTTTAATTTAATATTATAATTCAAATAAAAATTAATTTATTTTTTAATAGGTTAGCATTAGGAAGTGAGTTAAAAAATAAAATTCATTAAATTAGCTATAAGTTTTTTGTTGTTGTTCTTTTTTTTTTTGGTAACCTTGGATTATTCTAAGGTTTTGGTAAACCTTAATTAGGGCAACGTTAAACATTACAAAATTCTTTTCCTCATACACAAGGTGACCTTTGGCACGCTTATCAAAGTATGTTGCATGTGGTAGTAGTCGTAGAAGCAAAGCCATGCTAAAAGTGCACCTTGGAGCTCTCTTTAGTGCAACGTGGAAGAGAACAGTGCAAGGTGTCACCATTGCCTTATCCATTTACTTGGCCTGATCAGCAATGGGCAATCATCAGCTATGGGAAAATTGGAGTCTTCTTTGTTTTTATCTATGGAAAATCTCTGTTTTTGCAAAGTTAGATATAGCAATAGCAATTTTATCACTGTGCATACAAGCAGGTTCAACAAGGGTTATATTTTTAATATAGAAAAGATGTACAACCGAGAGCAGGTTCAACAGGAGTTACAAAAAAACAAAACGATACATTCGAAGTTTTCACTCTCGTTCATATTGCATCTAAAATATAAAAGCTTTAGAAACCTTATAACATCCTTGGCGTTAATAGGTTTTCATTTTTTCCAACTCTCAAATAATTAATGAGTAGATATTTTTTACAAATGTTAGCCCCTTATTTGGCACAATAGGCCATTTTGGCCTTAAATCCTAGACACGAACACAATTCTCTCTCTCTCTCTCTCTCTCTCTCTCTCTCTCTCTCTCTCTCTCTCTCTCTCTCCATATGCATTGGTAGCACCTTCAATTTTTATTGTTTAAAATAAAAGAAAATCGGCCAAAGTTTTAATACTCTTATTTCAAGGAATATATTTCCACACATTGCTGATATAAAATTGAATATTCTCATTACAAAAATCTATTGATTTATTGAGTTGTCCTTGTTTTCATTAGAATTTCATCCAGCATTAGCTAGCCTATATTCACAGGAGCACATGATCTAAAAGATCTGGTAGCAAAGATGTGATATGTGTGCTTGCAATTTTTCTTAGCAAAGTAATTTGTTAAACATAATTGAAATAACTAGACACTTGTTCTAGGTTGTTGCTCAGGAGTGAGACATATCATAGGGCCAAATGGTGTTAGATAAAATCATCCTCGACTGTATTTTTTTTCAAGATTCAAATTGGAAAAAAACGGATTGACATTTTTTTGCTAGTACAGGTTAAGACTTTGAAAAAAAAAAACAGTTATGAAAGTGAAGAAATTTTTGCCAAGACTGTAGGGGGTTTACACGCTATTTGATGCTTGGACTCCGTGCGTGGGACGCGCCGCTTACTAAGCAGGGTAGATAAAGATAGCGTGGTAGGATATTATTCTTTCCGTGTGCGAGGGCGACGAAACACGCTAAACGACTTCCTTTATTACCAGCGCTTCCATAGAAAGCTTCCTCACAGCAATCTCAGAAACCAGCTTTTCTTCTCGCTTAGCTTTTCTCTCCTCTAGAAAAAATGTCCGACCACCACCACCACCACCACCACCACCACCACCACCACGAGGAGGAGTATCAAGGCTCCCCCCCTCGCTATGGCTATGGCGGCCCTCCCCCTCCCCCTGGATCCTACGGGTACAGCCAACCCCCTCCCCCTGCTCCCTACGGATATGGCCAGCCTCCTCCTCCTTATGGTGGCGGCTACCCCCCCCAGCCTTATGGCCAAGGTCCGCCTCCGCCTGCAAGCGGCTATGGAGGCTACGGGCAGGCTGGCTATGGTGGGTATTCCCAGAACCAGGACCAGTCTGCCATCTATGCCGAAGAGCAGCGGTTGAAGAAGACGGAGGCAGCCAGAGCGGAGACCAACAAGCATAAGAAGGAAGAGCACATGGGAGAGCTCGGAGCCGTTGCAGCTGGTGCTTTTGCTCTGGTGAGGTTGAGAGTTCTTGAAGATTGGTTTCATTAGGTCATGAGTTATGTGATGTTGTAATTCTGCCGGATCTGTTGTTTTTAGACCTTAATTTCTCTGAGAGACGTTTGGTCTAATCGGACTCGCTTAATCGTGATTTTGCAGTATGAATCTCACAAAGCTAAGACAGATCCTGAACATGGTGGAAGGCACAAGATCGAAGCTGAAGTGGCCGGTGCTGCGGCCGTTGGATCGGCTGGTTTTGCCGTTTACGAGCACGTTGAGAAGAAGAAGTCGGAGCATGTGTATGAAGAGTCTAGTGGTGAAAAGAAGCACCACCACTGGTTCTAAATTTCCTGCTATTTATTAGTTCTTTTTTTCATGTAAATTTCGTTTCCAAACCATCTAAATGTACGTTTGCTGTTGATCTATTAAATTGGAAGCTTTTTCTTTGAATTATTTAACGATTTCAGTGGAAGGGCGAATTACGTCTTTTTCCAAAACTATGCCTTTCTTTTTTAAGGGTAAATTTTTATTCTAACTTCTTTTGCTCTCTCGAAGGGTGGTAGGCCACCAATGCCTGAGTTTTTTTTCCCTAAATTTTGCATAAGGCCTTAAACATGGCTTTGTTTATCAATAAGAGCCCCTTCACACAAGGGGCTTTTTCAACAAAGCCTCATAGGGGGAGTTGTGATTGCTTCGTTGAAAAATTGAAGCTTTCATTACACAACACATAAGATAGGGCCTTGGTGCATACATAAAGCATTGTACACAGTGGAAGTATTATCATAATACAATCATCGTTGTGATGTCCAACAACTCTCTTTCTTTTGTGTACATGTTATCACATCTCTCTCTCTCTCTCTTCCACCCATCCATCTCTATGCACGAAGTCACGAGGGCTTGATCTCTCTCTCTCTCTCCTTCCACTCATACTCTCTCATGGCCAAAACCAAGTTCACCTACGTGGTATTAGAGCCTTAATACATGAATATTGACATTACTTTTCATTAGTAGAAAACATTTTTTTCCCTCTTTGCCTAAACACACCATGGCAATGTTTTGCTTTGATCTCCCTTTCTAGAGCATCGTTCCTTGATATCTTTAGTGTGTTTTGAAGTTAACGTAGATCTATATCATCACCTTGAGGGACTCAACCCAATTCTAACGCTACAAATTGACATAAAAATGAAAAATAGGGGGAAAATTTTGATCAAATTCCTTTTGGGGTCTCCTAATTGGTGGTACAAGCTATCTACAAGTCAAGTTTGAAAGCAAACCATCAAGTGGTTGACGCAAACCGAGCATAACATCACTTTCAGGTCTCCTTCACTAATCAAGTAATTAACACTAATTACCTTGAGTTTTTTGGAGTTCTCAGGTTCCAAATTGTTAATTTGTGAATTGTTATTCCCATATATATATATATATATATGGGAATAACAATTCACAAATTAACAATTTGGAACCTGAGAACTTTATTATGGAAAATCCACCTTCATTTAATGCTTCAATTGCTTCCTCCAAACTGCACTACATTTTTGCCTATGCTTTTAAGGGGGAGCACTCCATGATCATAATTTGAGAAACTTAGGCTTCATCCATTCTGCAATCGGTACATGATGCATTTTTTTGATGCACACATGATGAAGCCTTGCATTTTCTACTAGATGTGTCCAAACACAGTTAATAATCGCTTCTCTTTGCTACCTCTGTTATGGGCTATTCCGTGTCATTTCCCTAACAGGGTCATCTCTTCATTAAAAGCAACCAACCATCATGTGCAGTTCTTCCTAAATTAGCCATATCACCACTTGATAGATTCCTACAACATCATGGAGGCACATAGGAGAAACATGTCCATCAAGAAGTTTACTAGGGTAAACTTTCCAACATGGCAGACTAAGATCCAACTTCTCTTTATTCCAGAAGGAGTATGGAGCATCATTAAAGGAATGGAGAAGAACCCTAAAGTAGATGCCTAGAAAACCCTAATATGGGAGGACAAGAATAACAAAGCAATGACACTAGCAATGGAACTGATTGGCTTATGGCATGTTGATAACATCTTCAAGATGAAAGGTAAATAGGAAAAAAGGATCATCAAGTGCTCTTGCAAAAATCTTGGACATACAAAAGACGTGTGTTTTAAAAAGATGGCTAAAGAGAAATAAAACGATCATGCAAACTTGGTGCAAGAGCATGAAGATGAAGATGAAGATGAAGCTGAAGCATCTACAACAACCGAAGACAAAGCCCTTACTACCATGAAAAATATTTCTCTTAAACAAGGAAGATTATGATTGGGCTTTCTAGTCCTTTTTGTATGAGTCAAGGAGTCTCTACCTAGGATGTTCCCCAGAATCTGAATATTTTATAGTCATGGGTTCTCTGCCTAGGATGCCTCCCAAAATTTGAATATTTTGTAGTCATCCCCCAAAATCTTAATATTTTGGATGGCATTTTGTAATCCTTGTTTCTATAAAAGGCACGACTCTTTTTTTTCTTAATTTCCCTACTTAGAGCTTGGGTAGTTGTTTATGGATAGATTGATGTTAGTCATTATGTATGGTCAAGCTCTTCTATCATGCCTGACGTGAGTTTCAAGTGTTAGCATCATTCCATGGATAGACTATTGTTAGGCATTATGTATGGTCAAGCTCTTATATCAAGCCTAACATCAATCTATGGATAGACGGATGTAGGCATTATGTATAGTCAAGCTCTTTTATCATGCCTGACATGAGAATTTCAGGTGTTGGCATCATTGTGTTCTTTTATATCACATGATTGCAATTTAGAGTCCAATGTATTGTACTAAAGGTTTCTCTTTCAGATCACACTCCACTCCGAATGGGGGGTTTGATATTTCGGATTCTAGTAAGCGTCCAGTGGTGTGTGAACACTTTAGGTGCGAACACCCTCTTATTAAGAGAACATAAGATAGGGCCTTGGTGCCTATATAAAACATTGTAAATAGTGGAAGGATTATCATAATGCAATCATTGTTGTGATGTGCAATAACTCTATCTCCTTTTTGTGTGTAATCACATCTCTCTCTCTCTCTCTCTCTCTCTCTCTCTCTCTCTCTCTCTCTATGCACCAAGTCACCATGGCTTCATCTCTCCATCTCTCCTTCCACTCACACACTCTCATGGCTGAAACCATGTGCACCTGCTGCCTTGATTTCTTGCAACAAAATGAAATCCGGTAGTGCAACTCTCTCTCTCTCTCTCTCTCTCTCTGTGCACCAAGTCACCATGGCTTCATCTCTCCATCTCTCCTTCCACTCACACACTCTCATGGCTGAAACCATGTGCACCTGCTGCTGCTGCCTTGATTTCTTGCAACAAAATGAAATCCGGTGGTGCAGCCATTCCTTGATAATGCTAGGAGGCTTATAGTCTTTTAAGCCTTTTATGTTAAATGATATGCATGAGCTTGAATTCATTTCTTTTGATTTTTTGATTTTTTATTTTTTTTTGGGGGGGAGGTGGGGGGGTTGATGTTGTCCTGGGGTTTCTTTTTTGTTGGTAAAGGGGAAGACATTCCCCCAACTTGATTGACTACCTCCTCATGAAAGCTAAAGTCTTAGGCCTATTTGCTATGGTATTCCTCGCATCATTCTTCAGCACAATTAGAGATGGCGACTTGTTTTCTAATTGCTTTGGGTTATCTAATTGCTTTGGTTTTTCTAATTTCTTATGTGGTTTTTCCCACCGTTTCTCGGATTTTCATCTTATTTCTTATTTATGGTGGTTGGGGGAATCTCTTGTCTTTGCTATTGAGGGGAAGGGAGCTTCATTGTGTGGGTAATTCCTAATGAAGTGGTCCTTGGGCTCATAATAGAAGCATGTGTTGGGGATGTTCTTGAAGGTGATGAGCTATTCAATTGCTCATCCTTCTCCCGCACTTATGCATAAGGAGGAGGGAAGACCCTTGCTAATATCTACTTCTATTAGGGCTTGGGGATGCCACTTAGGGTTTAAATCAAACATATGTCTAGTATCTAGGAGCCTTCCTATGGGTCCGACTAAAAGCTTAAGTAGAGGGTACAAGTGAAGGGGAAGGTTAGAAACTCCACCCATACTGGCTAGTACGGGTTTAGGACCCAAAGGGAAGAACTTCGGGGTCCATTTGAAGAGAGAGAGGAGAGATTATAAGGATCCATTGCCTTGTTCCTAGAGTGTTCACACCACCATATGGGGAGGTATCGGTCTACTCGACCCCAGACCTTGTGCTCTCCAATTGTTCCTAATCCATGCTCTAAGGACCTCCATTGGGGGATGAGGCCTGGTAACATAGACCAATTAGGGCTCTTTCCTAGTATACTTATTGTCAATCATGCACCAGTGAAATTTGGAAGGGAGACATAGATCTTACCATGTTTTCCTTGTCAAGGGCTTCCTCTACCATGCTCTTCCTCCCAATCCTCTCATCATTTCATTTTTAAAATTTCCCATATGCTTTTCTAGCAAAATGTGTAAAGAGAATGTGGTGATCTTGAGTTCCTTGCAAGCAAAACACACACACACACACACACGAGAGTGCAAGGCACGAGAGATGGATGGCTGAATTTTCTTCTATCTTCTTCTCTTCTCTATATCCATATAGGGAAAGTACTCTCATTGTGCAAGCAAAACACACACACACACACACACACACACACAAGAGAGTGCAAGATACAAGAGAGATGGATGGTTGAATTTTCATATATCTTCTTCTCTTCTCAATATCCATATAACTAAAAGATAAGAGCACATACATAATCCTACAACAACATACAATGTAGTTGGTGAACCCAACTATATGAGCTGGCGCTATAACTATGCCATAACTCTAGTACTTGAAAGTGGCTGTCACACAGCCTGTCATCCACTCGTGGCATATCAACCAAATTGCACCAACCGTTCCAGTGACATAAGTGTAGAAGCTATCACCTAGGCGGGTCATCACCCGCCGTAGCACTAGTTGAGCTTGATATCTCAACACTCCCCCTGAAGCTCAACTCTACACACTACACTCCAAGTAAGCTCCTAAACCTGTGGAGCTTCTCTGTGCCCAATGCCTACTACTTTGTAGAGTAGAAGTAGATCTGATGCTAAAACCATCTCTTCAGTAGATATTGTTGAGTTTTCATTTCTTAGTTCTCTACATGATGAAATTAGGTTAAAGCCATGCATGATAAAATTAAAGCCATTTAAAAAAATGGTACTTGGGATTTAGTGGATCTACCACTTGGCAAGAAAGCCATTGGTACTAAGGGCTTACAAAGTCAAGAGAAAGGCTGATGGATCTGTGGATAGGTTTAAGACTTTTTATAAAAGGTTATGCCTAGGGATTGATTATGATGAAACTTTTTCCCCCACTTCTTGTATGACCACTATCAGATTTGTTACTGCTTTTGGTAGCCCACAATGGATAGAAAGTGCACTAAATTGGACATCAAAATAACTCTTGAATGCTGAATCGCACCAATTGGACATCAAAAAAACATTCTTGAATGGTGACTTGCAGGAAGATTTTTGCGAGTCAACCAATTAGATTTTCCCAACCCAATCAAGAACATAAGGTATACAAGCTTAAGAAATCTTTATATGGTTTGAAAAAATCCCCCAAGGCTTTGTATGAAAAGATTCATGCCTATTTGATTGGATAAGGATTTCAAAATAGTCCTACAGAAAACACTATATGTCAAAAAGGACAAGCAAGATTTTAATTTGTCATCCTATATGTAGATGACATGTTGTTGGGACTCGCACCAATGAGGATTTGATGATAGCCTTTAAGGCTAACTTTAGCTCAAATTTTGAGATATCACATCTTGGTCTTTTGCACTACTACTTGGGTATGAAATTTATATAGTAAGATGATGGCAAGAAATTAAATTACATCAAGGAATTGCTCAAAAGGTTAGATTGGTGTGTCACAACTTTCAAAGTTTATGCATTGTCTGAGGTACTAAGCATTGACAGTAGGAAGACATTTAAATGTATCTTTAGATACTTACAAGGCACTCAAGAGATTGGATTGTTCTATGTTAAGGGGGGTGATTTAGAATTGCAAGCCTTCTCTAATCCTAACTAGGCAGGTGATTATGATACACGATAGTGCACATCTTAAAACTGCTTCTTTCTTGGCAACACATGTATCTCCTGGCTAAGCAAGAAGTAACCAACTATGGGCAACCTCATACTATGAAGTTGAATATAGGGCAAAATTTATTGTGATAGTTGAATATGTATAGTTGAGAATAGCAAGAAGCAACCAACTGTAGCAACCTCATCATGTGTGGCAACTCATGCATCTCCTAGCTAAGCATGAAGCAACTAACTATGGTAATCTCATCTTGTGAAGCTGAATACAAGGTAGCATTCACTGTGATAGTTGAATGTGTGTGGTTGAGAATATTGATGGAGGATCTCTGTGTCCCTTCAAACGCCCCTATTTTAATTCTCATTAAACAATCAAAGTGTAATGGAAGAAGTAGCCAAGAATCCTGTCTTTCATGCCAAGACCAAGCACATTGAAGTGCACCACCACTATGTTAGAGAGAGACTCCATGCATGTGAGGTCAATCTGATCTAGCAATACACATAACAATGTGGCTGATCTTTTCACGAAAGACTTATCACATGAAAAGTTTGTGGCCTTCTACAACAAAGCTTTGGGCCTTATCACTTTCAGAGACTAATCTGTAATCTCTATGAACCTCACATTTATACTATAGGGGGGTTTGTTAGATATTTATGGTAGTACAATAGTGAGGCCATGTATTAATGTTTTGGGCACTTTTGTCCCACTGGGTTTTTCTCCATGACCATCCAAGTGTGAACAGACACCTTAGGGTTAGCTAATATTTAAGAAACCTCATGCATTGTTTAGGATTACTACTCATTTATACTTACAGAGAGAGCTTCATCCCTCTCCCCTTTGAGTTATCCATTCTCTCTCACACTTTATACCCTTTTGTTCATTGAGCATTTTGTGTGTGTGTTCAGCTCCATTGGGAGCTAAAAATAGTTGAGGTGATTTATTTGGAGTAAGGGTGAAAGAGGCATGCTATCCATATCAATTTAAATGAGACAAAATAAAAAGTAGAGTAACACAAAAAGTTTTATGATAGAAATTTAGCAATGAGAAGGCATCTCTTGCATCTCAAAGAATCCTTAAACATGATACCTTCAACAAGGCACATTGAAATGGGAAATAGTCCTTTCAAAATAGATTATTGAGTTAGAAGGCTAATTAGGCTCCATAACACATGCACTCCAATTAATGAATAGGGGCATTAGGTGTATCTATAGGTATTTTTTTGACCTATGCTGATGTTAGAATGCATTAGCAAGCATACACATACTTTAAAACACATTCCAACGTGTTATGAGTTCCTTAAATATATTATTCTTAAATAAATTGTGCTCTAGAGAATATGCGATCTTGGCATAAGTGGTAAGAATATTTCACCTTGAGGGAGAAAGGATGTGTGAGGTGGTGGAACTCCCTATGTCACATACCTAGATTCAAAAGTCTACCTAAAAGTATTTAATGTTTCCCTAATCCTAAAACTAAAACTTTGGCCTTGCTCTTGTGCAATACAATATAAGGTATGATCTATTTAGCCATAGCCTTTTTGTGTAAATTCACAAACTTAAATATTTAAGATGGTACTATTTTATGAACAATTTTCTCATTCTTTATTTCTAAGCACAAAAGGTTCAAAGTCCCTTAGAAATAGCCTTTTTGTGTAAATTCACAAAACTTAAATATTTAAGATGGTACTATTTTGTGAAGGATTTTCCCATTCTTTATTTTTCAAAGTCCCTTAGCCACAGTGGACTAGCTACGTAGAGTGCAACATCCACATAGTTGAGGGTCATTTATCCAAACAATGAGGGACTAGCTAGGTAGGGATCTGAATGGAAAAGGCCCCTCCAATTCCTTGCAAGCATTCTACTTCCCCACAAACCTCATTGCGCTATAAACCTACTAACTTGTCTTCTTCTTTTTTGCTAAAAATAGAGTGCCATAAACTCCATCCATTCTTGAGCTTGTTTGATCTTTCACATGCAAGTCATATGTTTCCATTGACCTTTTCCTCCTCTTGTTTTCTACTTCTTCAAGTCATTGAGCCCTTCTAGAACTACTTTTGCTTACTAAATAACTAGGAGAAAATTGGAACCTTGCTAAAGAAGAGCATGTGATTCACATCGAGGGGGAAAAGAATCCAATATTCATATGGAGAGCTTTTGTGAAGATAACAATTTTAGTTCCTTTCTAGAAGTACTTATTAAAAAAACATTTCATAATTCTAGTTCGTTTGTGATAACAACTTTAGTTCCTTTTTAGAAGTACTTATTAAAACATTTCATAATTTTAGTTAATCTTTAAGGTATTTATGTGTAAAAAATATTCCTACAAAAGAATGCAGGCCCCCACTTGAAAAAACTAGTAGTTCTCCCATGGATGGCTTGCTTTGTTTTTGTATAGGCCCAGTAGCAATGTTTAGCAAGTGATCCTGACTATTTCTCCCAAATCCTTTTATGTAACATGAGAGAGGGTTATTAGAGTCTTTAGAAGATATCTTGGTGATGTCTATACATAGAAAAGTGTGATAAAAATTTGCAAAGTATATCAAATAAGCCTCCTACCCTATAGGAATCATAGTGACTATAGGGGCTTTAGGAAAGTAGGCGAAAAGGTTTGACCAATGTAGTGGAAGGATAAATATGAGGAAGCGTAATTCCACTCGTTCCAAAAAAATGCCCAGGTTTTAACCACGAGTGTTGTAGTGCAGCAGGTAGGGCCCTTGAATATTCAAGCACGGGAAGAAACGCTCGATTTCTTCGCACTACACTTGTGAGTTACCATAAAAACATGGGGATAGGTAAGAATCTTAGGTAAAAAAGGCCCAAGTTTGGAAGGGTGAAGGGCCAGGGGCACCTCTATGTTTGAAACAGGTCATGACTTGTATGCGCAAAGGATTTGTTTTTTTTGGGGGCAAAGGACAAACCCTACACACTCATGGGGGACCAGCTGGGTGGCCTGGGCGGGCGGGGCGGGGATAAGCTCGACGGAAATAACTGGGGAAGGCAAAGGATTTGTTTTTTTTGGGGACATCAATGCAAAGGACAAACCCTTACACACTCATGGCGCGGGAATAGAGAGGATAAGCTCGACGGAAATAACTGGGGAAGGCGATGCCGACGTGTCAACTCGCCTTTCTCTTTTACAGGCAGGTCATTGTTGCATCTTACAATCACGGGGTCCCCACGCCACGCGCCCACCCCACCCCACCCCACGCACACACACGACGAAGTCACAAATCATGAAAGCACCCTGATGGAACATCCCACCAAAGCGCCCTTCAAACCTCTCCCCATGGTTTCTCCTCTACACACACACACATTCCCTCCTCCTCAGCGTGACTAACAGATGGAAACGGCTCTCAACACACCCAATAATAATAATAATGAAAGTGGCCAAGGTGTAAAGTTTCAATAACCTCTTTACAGCAATGTGCACGAAAACACAAAAAAATCTTATCCCCCAAATGGTGACCACCACTGACACACCATCTCAAAGTTTATGGAGTCTACATTTTGAGATGGTTTTTCCCAACAGGTGGCACATGGTGTTCTAATCTACCCTGACACACCATCTCAAAGTTTATGGAGTCTACATTTTGAGATGGTTTTTCCCAACAGGTGGCACATGGTGTTCTAATCTACCCCACCGCTCCCATAGTGGAAAGTGATGGCATATTATTCCACTACCCTCCCTCACATTAAAAAAAAAATGTATCAGCTCTAATCCTTAAAACATGTACAAGTTTCACAACGCTTGTAACTAGAACCTCCCAAAATTTAGGAAATTTGAAACCCATAAGTGTACATTTTGCATGAATTTTCCAAACTTAAAGTTGTAAGCACACCAAGTCACAGAGATGAATATCATCAATCTTAGCTACTACGACACCACATGCTTATTTTGTAAAGTATCCACCTAACTAAATTTAAAAAAGTGCTATCCGAAAATTTGCCTAATTTTAGCTTATTTTCTTAAATAATAATGAATTCGACCTTCTCATAAAAAATTTTCACTAGTGCGGCTACACAAAATTATATGAGATAGCACAAAAGTTTAACAAAAGGAGGTTTTGATTTCCTTAGGATTAACACATAATATACATAAAGAATAATTTTTGTAATTCAAAATAAGTCTATTAATCTTAAATTTACCAAAAAATACATGGAAAGGGGGTCTTTAAAACATAGGTATTATATGGGCGTTTTCTTATGTGAACCCCTCCGATGAGTGGCACCATGTTATTGTTGACATTATTAAGCATAATAGGATTGCCTTGACTACTAGGAGTAGGTGTTGTCAATGACATATCATTGAAGCAAATCCAGTTAATGTTGCTAGGTTGAGTTGGTGTAGGAAATTACCACATTGTGCATTAACACAAATAGCGGGGCCTTCACAGGGAACTAGAACTTACTAAGATAGAGATAATTTCAAATTGCTATTAGAAAATGATTTTACAAATGATGGCAATTGCTTTCCACCTATGTGCATCTATGAGGAAGCTTAGAGTGATTTGAAAGACACCAAGATAGAGAGTGAAAGAACGGTGCACAAAGCACAAGCAAATGATGCATTTGAGGTGGATTTACTTGAGTAAAGTGACGTTTAGAGAGTTTATTTGATGTTCAATCATTAGCACACACACACCGGTACCTCAAGCAAAGCAAAAATTCATCTACAAGCAGCCTGAAATTCAGCACAAACTTCACTACTAGTAGTGAGCTTGAAATTCGTAAAAGAGCTAAAATGGAAGCATACAAAGAGCTTTAGCAATTGATGCACAAAGAGCTTTAGCAATTGATCCCTAAGCAAGCATACACTCTTGGTTAAAGCCCGCACGCACCGAGTCATTTGGTGGCATTACTGCAAAACAAGTTGGATTAAGGAGGCTATTAATTGTTATTAGAAAAACAGAGGCATTTAATCACTTAATTACTTACTCATTTAGTCAAAATTAGTGAAATTGAGACTATCCATAGCTAGAGCAACTTGATACGAAGCCAATGAATTCCTGGGCCTTAGATTTGGATGCGATTTGAATGAATTGGAAGTGGATTAGTGCCGGTTTTGACTGTTTACAGGTTTTCGACCAAAACAAAGAGCTATTTTTTGTATGTATTTGACACTTGGATGATGTTTATATGTGACATGGAGCATGTATGGATATAAAGGGCATATATATAGTATATGTTGAGAGATGTAATTATGGTGTTGTGTGTATGTGGGAAAGCACCCTAGAGGTGCAAGATATTGTGAGATAGGAATGCCACATGTAATATTGAATGGTGTGTGAGTGTTGACCAAAAGAGTAGAAAAGGGAGTGCCACATGGATGATGATGTGTGAAGTGGGATAAGGCTAGAGGGCCTATATCATTGTATGGTTCATTGTGATATGTAAAAAAAAGAATACAACTTGTGTTGAGTGTGCAATCTCTCTCTCTCTCTCTCTCTCTCTCTCTCTCTCTCTCTCTCTCTCTTATGGAGTTCTTAGTGTGGTATAACCCACCTTAATTATGTTGCTTAATCTATGTCCTTCACCATGATCAATCCCATTTTAGGATTGTTTAACATGGTATCAGAGCTTGGGTGGGCTCTTGGTCATGGTGATTATTATGTATATTAGCTTGTTTGTGTGTTTGTTTGATTAAGCATGTTATTATGGTTCATTTTAAAAAAAAATTATGCACACTCTATTATTGTTCTCTATTTGCATTTGAAAGAGGAGTTCAAAGCTGCCTCTATGAAGCTGAAAATCAAGATTTCAGCATTATGAAAACTATGGAGTCTTCATCAAATATCAAAGAAGCTGCCCAAGAGAGTTGCAAATGTGAGTTTTGCAACATGAAGAGCCTGCTCATCATCAAAGAAGTTGAAAATGGAGAATTTCAGCAAGTATGAAGACTATGGAGTCTTCGGTGTCAACAAGGAAGGTGCCAAGGAGACAAAGGTGTCTCAAGAAGGTTGGTTTTGTGAAGTTTTGCCTCAAAGTTTTGGTTTTGAGCATGGAAAAATGCTCAATGTTTGAAGGGTTGCTGGTTGTTGGGATTTGTGAATCCCATTATTCTTTGCTTGTGGGCAAAGAGTGTGAAGGTGTATGCTTGTCCGTGTCAATGGTGATGGGATGGTTGCAGTCCATATTGGAGCATGTCAGTTGAGGCATGGCTCATGGTTTTGCTCATTGAAAGGTGAGCAAGTTTGGGTGGAAGATTCGAAAGCTTTCACCATATTCAGCAGAAGCACCTTAAAGATGATGTATGTAACAAGGAAAGGCATGCAATTTGGGAGCTCACTAAGGCTGTGACAATGGCCACATAGAGACCCTCAAGAGGAATGAGTCAAAGTGAGTTCAAGGCTAACAAAGCAAAGGAAGAACGGAGCTTTGTGAAAGGGAAGACCTGTGCAACAACAAGATTGGTTGTGGAAATAGCCATCAAACCTGCACATTGGTGCTGTAGAGTCCAAGTGATGAACAGTAGCTAAAAACCTACAAGCTCTAAGCAGCGTAGCAAAGTAGTTGAGAAGAAGCAAATGAGGATAGTGGAAAATCCAGTAGCAACAAACGAATAACAGCATCACCGACGAGTAGCAAAAGAGATTCTACCCACACAATCATGGACATGTAGGTTGATCAGGCTCAGCATGCCACCGTGGTCATCGCCCACAAGGTAGAGAAGCAAAACCAGAGTATGAAAAGTCTGACAAGCATAGGCAGCAACAAATGGGGATGCCTGGAGAGAACCAGCAAGAGAGAAGACAAAGATAACATGAAACTTGCACATGATAACAAGGTTGGCTATGGCAGAGAGATTGAAAGAGCAGAAGGCAGCGAGGGTTACTGTGGTGGCAGACTGAACTACCCACGACACAAAAGAGAAAATGCTACAATGGCAGTTAGTAGCCGTGCAGACAAACAGAGCAAGCGATGGATCCAATCACATGCTTCACACAATGATGAGATGAAGAGACCGGAAGCCTCCAAAGCCAGTAGAGAAAGGATAAGAGAAGGAACAGACCACACATTTTTTGGCAGAAGATTAGCAGCTAAGCATGAAGTTGCGGGCGCTAGTAGATAGTATTGAGATAAGCCTCAATAAATTTCTTTTGAAAAATCTTATTTTTTGGTGTAAAAGACCCCATATAAGAGGTTGATCCTTTGAAAAATCTCAAATGAATAGGTTGTTCACACACAAGGTTTGCTGCCCATCGGCTTCCGCCAAAATGTTATGTAGTTGGATTCTCACCCACAGTTGATGATGGGCAACCGTACCCGAGCAGTTAAAAATTCAAAACGAGAATATTTTGTAATCACCCATGGTATGAGGGTTGCTCTGCCCGAGCTCACCAAGAAGCTCAAAATGGTTATTGTGATGTGTGCATGAGCGATGCACGTGTGAGGTGCATGTGCATGGGTTGGTTCCCACCTGAACTTCTACGTTCAAATCGGACTCAGTGGTTCTGCTGTGAGCGAGTCGGCTCAAAATGGACTTGGTATCTAAGAGGGTAGACACGCACACACGTTTGGTTGATGGACACTCCAATGTATCATTGAGAGGGGAGTGTTGAGAGGTAGCGATTGCGGTTGTGCAATGCTACATTGATATGGGTGATGGGTGATGGGTGAGTTGTGGAACACCTCGATTAAGAGGGGGTGTTGAGAGATGTAATCGTGGTGTTGTGTGTATGTGGGAAAGCACCCTAGAGGTGCAAGATATTGTGGTGAGTTAGGAATGCCACAATTGAATGGTGTGTGAGTGTTGACCAAAAGAGTGGAAAAGGGAGTGCCACATGAATGATGATGTGTAAAGTGGGATAAGGCTAGAGGGCCTATATCATTGTATGGTTCATTGTGATATGCAAAAAAAAGAATAGAACTTGTGTTGAGTGTGCAATCTCTCTCTCTCTCTCTCTCTCTCTCTCTCTCTCTCTCTCTCTCTCTCTCTCTCTCTCTTATGGAGTTCTTAGTGTGGTATAACCCACCTTAATTATGTTGCTTAATCTATGTCCTTCACCCATGATCAATCCCATTTTAGGGTTGTTTAATAGTATACACTTGAATGGATCATTTCCCAGTGATTTAGTACATTAAAAGCTCGGTATTGTGTGGCATTGCAAGCTATATTGACTGTTTGCACTGAACAGTGGATGTATGTGAACAAATGGATGTAAAACATCAAGATTGAGCTCGTGTGAGTACTTGGAGTGTTCTAGAAAGTGGAGAATTGTTTTGGATGCGTTTCTAAAAAATGTTGAGCGGCGCCAAGTGCTTTCCAGCTTATGTAAACATTGGTTTTGAGTCCCAGCATTGGTCAAGTACATGTATGCATGAGTGTTTGAGTTAATTGGTTGCTATACTCAGTGAACATTGTGCATGACAAGATGAGTGATCGTCTGGATAAGATTGTTGGGGAAAACCTTGATAGAATCAATTTTTGGATTTGGAATTTGCTGTTTTGCATGACAAACTTTGTGAAAGGTAAAGGACTTTGGAATTTGGTGACAGGTGAGGAGATAGAGACATAGGAACTAGATAGAGAGGGCATTCTAAGTGCTGCATTATTTCTTGATTTGTGTGATAGATGGGATGCTATGCCATATTTAGGACATAGATAATCCCAAGGATGCATGGGATACATTGGTGAAGTTTTATGATACAACTACTCAACCAAAGAAGATGTTAAAGCAAAAGATACATAGTGTGACTCGAAACAATAGGAGCATCAATGACTATGTGTAAGATATTAAAGGATGTCCAGATGCACTTGCATCTATTGGTGCCCCTATGGAAGATGATAATTTGCTTAACATAAGCATAGGTGTGATTAGTATAATCATGCAAACATTGTAGTAGCTGAGTTGCCTCTTAAATAGGCATCATAGTTACATTGATTCGATTATCACTTAATCCTAAGGCTATAATGGAAAGTGCTTTTATCTACCTTCACTCTCTTCTTTTTGAAAGCCCTCTCTAAGGTGCTTTGTGTAGCCTCTATGGCACCAGAGCATCAAATGTATAGTTCTGATTAAAAAATCCCTTGCCTTCGATGTTTTTGGTTCTGGATTTAAGGGTAAGCTTCTTGCTCGTATAGGTATAGCCAAAAGCATAGGCATAGAGTATCCTCAAGAAATAGCCCAATCACTCCTTGAGCACACTCTGCCCCAATAACAAGAGAAGGAAGCTCAATATTATAAGAAAGTTTTTGTAAAGATGATGCATCACTTCTTATTATAGTTTTTGCAAACTTATTTTCATCAAGTATATCATTGTTTTTTCTGGTTTGTACCATCAATGTTTTTGTGTTGGTTTCTTATCTTTACCATTTGCAACATTCCACAAACCTTTCTTCATTAAAGTAAATTTAACTTTAGTTTGCCAAGTGTGAAAATTATTCACTCCTTCAAACTTATATGTCTTCACTAAATAAGACATTGTAGGAAAGGTCTTACCTTTGGGATGAATACCCAAAAAGTAGTGTCTAGTCCCTTTACAAATTTGAATGGCAAGATAATCTATAATTCACCCTCTACATACATAAGCATGTTGTTGCTCAAAAAATCACTTACTCATAGCCCTTGCATAAGCATAGTAGTGTGGCTTCTTTTTTATCTTTGTAAACTTCTTTTTAATGTAGTTTCCATTAGATGATCCACTTGAGCTTGGCATAATGAAGGTTCAAAAGAAGATTGAACATGAGCTTCCAATACAAATGAACAATGAACTTTTAATGAGCAATGAGCTTCCAAAAATAATGAGCAACCATAATATGAGTTTTAGGAGTTTGTAACACCTTCCCATTAGCATGAATGAAGCCCCCATTATAAAGAAATACATAGATTATTCCCAATTAACCTCTGATTAGTAGAGGTATCTTATTGGTTTCTATGTAGAAAACAGAGCACTAGTGGAGGATGATTATGATAGTCATGCTTTCTTATTTGTCAAAATGCTTCAAGGCAGCCATAGAGCGATGAGTTTGAAACCAATAATCATAGGATTAAAAAAATGTAAAGTGATTAATTGTTTTTTTAACCAAAGTGCTTTTCTGAGAGGTACTCAGGCCTGAATCTTATGGGAGATGGCCTCCATTGCAAAAATTGATAGCACCGGCATGTCGGGAGGGCTCAAAAACCTCTATATCTGAATGGAATTTGATGGGGTTGCAACGAACGAAGGAGAGATCTAAAAAGAGGTGCCGATGTAGGTGGCGATGGGGTGAGCTTGTTGGAGAGGGGTTTTTTGGTACAGCCTGAGCGTAGTAACCTGGCTTCAAGGTGGTGAAGCTGGCTCACTCAATGGTGTTGTGTGTGAGCTGATTTTCACCGTCCCAAGGAGTAGTGGTCTCTGTAGGAGAAGCATAAAATAGCATAATCTTGATTAATTTTGAGATTAACAAAGAGATTTAATTAATAATGAAATTGATGGAAAGAGTAACTAGGCTCTGATACCAAATGAAGGTAAGATGGTAGTTCATAATGATTAAGAAGCAACATGGTGAAGCATAATGGAACACTTAAGCTAAGAAGATTAAGACATGAATTAACATAAGCATAGGTGTGATTAGTATAACATGCACACATTGTATTAGCTGAGTTGCCTCTTAAATAGGCATCATGGTTACATTAATTCTTTGAAGCAACTCATGGGCCACATGAACCTAGGCAGCATCTCCTACATCATCTCCTAAACCTTCTCCATAAAGCCTAGAATCTCTCCACCTCTCCATAACTCATGGGCGCTGATTTTTAACTCACTTACTGGTGCCTTTACATGGATAAACTCATTATGCACCTTAGTCCCTTGTTCCATAATGTCATAAAGGATATTTTGGTGTATTTAATCTAACAGAGACTCCCTAGATTTTGATGAGTTGGTCTCTTTGCTTATTGTGGAGGAGATGAAACTTGGTTTAGGTGCTTCATCTAGTACCAGAGTAGTGGGCATGTAAGGGACTAATAATTCTACACTCATACAGGTGTTAGAGGAAAGGGGAGATCTAGTTTGAGAGGGTGTACATGTGGATGTGGCTGGCATGATAGGCCACCACAACAATAACATGAATCACAACCATCATTTGTTGCACGTGGTGGTATAGGTTTTTACCCTAATGCCAGAGGGAGGTCAGGATCTAGTGGTAGAGGTCGTTGGCAACCACAACATCACAATATGCATGGCGTTGAGTGTTATTATTATGGTAAACTTGGACATATGGCTAGAGATTTGCTACAAAAAGAAAAATGATGTTCATGGTGGTAGAGTGCAACATGGTAATTATGCATCATCTAGCAATGAAGGACATACAGATCATTTGTTTGCCATGAAACATGTGATGGGTACTATGATTTCATGTAAAGAGAGTGATGAAACATGCTATATGGATTCAGGTGCATCAAACCACATGATATGCCATGGAGTGTGGTTTGATAACATGATGCCTACACAAACTCAGGGTTATGTAACTACAAGTGATGATAATTAGCATCCTATTTTACATGTTGGTAGTGTGCCACTAAGGATGCATGATGGCAGAGTGAAAACTATGTCTGAGGTGTTGTATGTGCCATCTATTACAAAGAGTTGGACCAATGGTAGAACAAGGATTATAGGTGAGATTTAATAAGAACGGATGTTTTGTTGTAGACTTTAAGCGTGGCTACAAATTGATTGCATAGAAGGCAGCTTCATGTAAGTACAGACCTCAACAAAATGGTGTTGCTGAGAGGAAAAACAAGGTTAGTGGTAATGTGGCTAGGGCAATGCTAAATGCAAAGAGCATGCCAAACTTTTATTGGGCAGAAGCATGCACCACAGCGGTGTATTTTCTTAACAAGACACCTACAACTCTGCCATACATGAAAGTACACAAGAGATGCGTCTTACTGGATATGTAAGATTCCTCCTCAGCTTGAATAATGAATAAGCTTTTATCTCAATCCTTTGTAATCATCCCCTATTTCAGAATGCAATGTTTTGGCCTAGAGAGAGGAAATATTCTAGAGAGAGGTAATTCAGAATTGAGATATTTTTGGATATAAAAATTCTCCTAATATCTAAGATATATTTTCCTAAAACAGAAGTTCAAAATAAATTCTCCAATGTGCATTAGGAATCAATTAAATATGTGTATTAAAGGCCTTAGCCTAAGGGTCCACATTTCAAAAAAATTTGGATTATGGTCCAATTAAGATTCCTATGGGGCCAATAGGCTTAATCCAAGTGTTGGGATGAGATAAATCCAAAGAATAAAAGAAAATACCCAAAAATGAGTAAATGCTCACATAAGATGAAGAGTTGAATGAGTACAAGGTTTATTAGTTAAAAATTAAGATATATTAGTAAAAAAAATAAGATATTTAGGAGAAATGATGAATTTTTGACACCTTGGTAAGGAGGGGGAGCCCCATCAAGTAGGTGACTTTTTCTTCATCATTGCTTGGGATTTTTAATTCAAAAAATGTGATATTTTTATCCCTTCTCTCTCCTAGAACAAACTGGATCAAAAAGGAAGCCAAACTGGTCTAAATCTTATCCAAATTGAGTCAAACTGAAGCTAGAAAGTTATAGAACCTAGTTGGACTTGGTTAGTGGCCTCCCTCATCTATAAAGAGACCCTCATTCCTTTGTATTCTCATCTTTAAGCTATACCATGCTAGTATTATCTTAAAATAAGCATATTTCTATTATCCCTTAATTTTTCTCTTCTCTTGGGGAGCTTGGAGCTTCTCTCTCTCTCCAACAACTCTTGAAGTTTGCTTTTCTTCTCTTGGTGGCCAATAGATTAGTTGGGGGCTTCACTGCGAATTAAAGAATCAAGCCAAACTTAGAGGTAAGACTAATTTTAATGGTTTTTTTAATTATTTCAATGACTTTCTTCTTCTCAACCCCTCTCAAGCTTGAGAAGCTTTCAAAATGATGGTTTTTATTCAAATCAAGCTTTCCCTAAGATTTTTAATGTCTAATTAGAATTAATTTAATCTTTATGCTTAATTATAATGCTTTCCTTAAGTAAATCTTTCTCTTAAAAAGAGTAGTCATCTTTATGGCTAAATCTTTAGCAAAAGAATGTTTCTCAATGATAATCTCTTATTTCAAAACTAAACTCTAGGCTTGATGAGCTAGAGATTAAGAATTGATATTTCCATGATTTTGTGTTAGTAAAAATAATGGTTATTTCTTTTTAGATTGTTTATGAGTAGATAAATATTACTTTGACTCATTCTAAATGAGAAAAGGATTATCCTAACAAATTGGGAAAAAGGAATGTTTAATTTAGCTTAATCAAGGAGAATAATCATAATTATGCTTATAATTATGATTAAAATTATGATATGTATACATAGTTTAATTTTAAGCTTAAAACGAGAACTTCTATCATATTTTCATTACAAGTTTTTATTCAATTAGAAAAATTGAGAATTATCAGTAATAGTAGGCGAAGCTATGGTAAATTTTTCAGGAAAAAAATACATATCTTATTTTCATGCATAATACTTAAAGAGGAATTCCTACCATATTCTAGGCTTAGAAATTTTAAGCAAAAAGAATGATTTTTATCATATTCATGAAAGAATACTTTTTAGTATTTATGCATAATTATTTAATTAAGAGAAAAGAGAAATTTTTGATAAATTTATTTTTATGCATAAGAATTTAAATGTTAAAAGAGGAATTCCCATGACATTTGGGATTCAATCATTTAAATGTTAAAAGGGGAAATTTTGACATATTCCAAAATATGGATATTTGTATTTAATTAAAAAGAGAAATTTTCATGGTATGTCGAAAAAGGTCTAAATTAATTTTGATGTGATAAAAGAGGAGTTTTCACCATAATTCCACATAGGAAATTAGGGTATACTAATGTTGATGATTAAATTGGTGGAAAGAATATTTTAAGATATTTATATGTGGATAAATCAATAAATTGAAATATACTCAAAAATTGGATTAGTGGAAGAAGAGTATTTTTATAAAATTCGTATATTCTCATATAGAACTATTTCTAAATTCTATTGTGGTTAGGAAGAAAAGAAACTCATAAAGTTAGAATTTTCCTTACGATTAGAAGTTTCGTTAAAGTATCTGAAGAAAATCCTTAGGAATCAAAGTTAGAAGTAAACCGAATAATTTTTGGTTAGACCATGACCGTGAGAATGGTGGCCAGTAAATTACTTGCCCATCTCTCGAATCTAAATCAAGCAAAAACCTCGTGAGTGACCAATTCCAAATCTTAACACAAAGAATATACTACCGTGGAATTAGAGAAGTTTTCCTTTAACCGGAATCATCAAGAATCAATTTAGAAATTCAGCCAAATGATGGGTAGATTACCCTGATGATGTGAGATCAATGATTCTCATTAAGAAAATCTGGATTGTGGGAAATAGGGTTTTGTGGATCAAACTCAGACCAGGAATTCTACTTGCATAGAACCTCTGCTTTTTTTAAAAGGATTGTTTTACACCAGAATGTTGGAGGAAGCATTTTTGTGATTTAACTAAGGAGAGATTCATTTTACAACAATTGGCGGGGAGTCGTCGAGGGACGTCGCTCGCGAAAAAGCCAGCCGAGGTCTTGACCAACCTTCGTATGGTTAAAAATGGTGCGCTTTCGGTACGATGGGTGAGGACAGACGAAGCGGTCCCTGAGTGAAGTGCTAGGACACCTAAGTAGGATCCTAGAGGGTTCTGACCAGGTGATGCACGGGCTCGCAGTTGCTAGGACACCCCCACTTGTGTCACACCCAAGTGGAGATTCAGGAGCTAAGTGAAGAGAAAGAAGGAGGGAGCTATGGAAACCTCAACCTTCACTCCATGCCACATGAGTGTACGAGGGATGGTAGAGAGACAAGAGAGGGGAGAGGAGAGGAGGAGCTAGATCATCACCATCCCTAACATGCATACACAACAATAATCAAGCATGCAAGCATCAACAAACTTAAGAGAGCGTGTGAGAGAGAGAGGCAAAAGTCAAATGAGACTAATGGGATTGTCCCTTTTCATATTCCATATAATGTCTTATATACAAGAGCTCTCATTTTACAATGGACGGCCGCCCATTTACAATTTAGGAGCCGAAAACTAGTTTCCTAGCTCTATGTACATCTCTTTCCTATGATTGGCATTACACAAGCCATAAGCTCGGTCATCCCATATCTCTTTTATCATTTAGCACTTTGCGTGGTTACAAAAAGATAAGTTACAACAAGAAGTGTAGCCACGCTTGAAAAATAATGTTAAAATAGTGGTTAACATACCCCCCCTCCCTAATTCAGGTCCGTCCTCGAAGCTGGTGTCTTCAAAGGTTTGGAGGTGCTAGGATGGCATCCACATGACGCACTCGTAGTAGCCAAAGATTTGCTTCAGTGTTGGCTCCTTGTCGATGCCGAAGGCCAATCCTTGCATGCCTTAATGGTAGTGGTTCCAATTAGGAAATGTCTCCAATAGAGTGATCTTTGGATGAAATCGTGGATACACTTTAACATGCTCTCTTTGCACAGCTGCTGGGGCATCGGAGGATCGAACTATGGGAAGTTGAATAGAAGCTTGGGGTTTTTTTTTTGCTCCTCGTGGAAGAGGTTCTAGGCCCATCTTCATCTAATTGGCAGATACTCGGGGTTGATTCGAAGGGGGCATAGTGCCTTGCAGTAATTCTCCCAGATGTAGGGCTTCAGTAAGAATGGGCGCCTCCAGGCTGGCTACTCACCCATGAGATCGAACATTATGGGGCGAGTAGCATGGGTGGCCGATGGTAGCCACCTCTTTGTCGGGGGGATGCTCTTGCCTCCAGTTGTTTGCGATGCTTCACGTCAATGGATGGACATAGGACATGGATGTCCATGAGATGATCTGTGACCCGTGTGAGAGCGGCATTGCCTGAAGTTGTCGACCGAGTAGGATCTGGATTGCTTGCTCAAACACCATTCTATCGAGTGGTTCATGCCAGTTGAGTGGGTTGAGAGGAGGGTCGACTTCCTCACGCTTGAGTGGCTGTGGCGGCCAGCAGAGGGATCTCGCCTTCTTCCACAGGTGCTAGAGGGGTTTCTTAGTGGCGGCGGTGACAAGGTTGGAGGGGTGGGTGATGAAGAGGAAACCATGGCGAGGCTAGCATGAAGCACGGGGAGGCTTTGCCGATGTTGAAGGTAAATCCGTAAGGGTGGTGGGCATGCCGAAATTCAATGTCAATGTGGGGAGGTGAGGGTGGGGTTAGTGAGGGAGGTGGGGTGGGAAAACAGATGGGTGTAGATGATTCGGAGGGGAAGAGGGTGAGGGCTGTGGTGCTATGTGGGGGTGGGGGTGGTTGGGCACTTGTGCTTGGGTGAGAGGGGTTGGGGGGTGGAGGTTGATTGGGGGGAGATAACGGGGGTGGAGGTTGAGGGGGTTGGTGGGCTCTTGGGGTGCCATCTCCGTTGTCATTATTGTCATGGTCGCTGTCATTGTCCTCTTTGTTGGAGGATCTGGGCCGTGTGATCTGGCCTTTGCCTCTTTGTAGCTTCCTCTAGGGTAAACTCCATCGGGAATGCCAATGGTGCGAGTCATCAAACTGTATGATGCTTGTGGCTTCCATGACTTCCATCTAGATATGGAATCTGTGGTGGTAAAGGATTAGGAGACCAGTGTGGAGTAGGGTGGGAGCTTGTCTCGGCGGAGGGAGTGGTAAGATACATTGACAATCTCCCAACCCTTGCAGTGGAGTTAGAAAAGGTCTTCTACTGTCCTTGGGGAGGGGTATGGGTATAGACACAAGCCATCTGGAACCAATAGATTACTTACATCGTTCTGGTCCTGGGGCATTTCAAAGTGGAGCAAGTGCAACCAACTCATCAGGTTCACCTGGAGAGGGTGGGTGAAGGAGATGAGGCCTTGGAAAAAGAAAGGGGTGAGGAGGGTGATGTTGTGGAGGGGGAGTTTGGTGAGGATGTATGCGTAGGTGGTACGGGAGATTGGTTCTTTGATGAAGATGTCATGTTGCAGCAGGTTGAGATGGACCGTCCTATAGTGGAGGTCAAGGAGCTGGTACGGGTTTTGGGGAGGGATGGCGAGGTTAGGGAGCTCCATTGTAGTGTCCATCAAGGCATCTACCTTTCTGTCAATGGCACTGGAGGAGGGGACAGAGGGTGTTGGTGGGGGTTGCATTGCTCTTGCCTTTTGCGGCTTCTAGCTAGGCCTCTTTCTGGTGGATTTTCTCCTCGGCAGTGCTGGAAGTTGAGATGTGTCTTGGTGAAGGCTTCTTTTGCAATTGTAGCTTGTTGGAAGTCTTGGGCTAGCGACAGGTCATTTTGGTAGCCCTCTGTGTTGCTTCTTGGGGGCTACTTAGAGCTAGTGCTAGAGTGCTAAAATGGTTGAGAGAGAACTAATCAAGTGCTGCTCCTTCTCATCGATGACCTTCTAGAGATGGAGGTTGTTCAATGTAGGTGTGTACAGATCATTGACAGTCTGCTGCTCCTCCCAAGCTTTCGCAAGAAACATTTATTGTTGTGCCAATGCTGCAACCTCCTACTCGTGGTGGGTAAATGCAGTCCATCATTTACGTTATGAGCTCACGGGCCATGTGAGAGAAGTCCTAGGTGAAGTTTGAGATTTCCTTGTGTTCTGCACGAACACTTTCTGCATACGCCTCGTTGGATTTGAAGCTGCTAGTCCTTGCCCACAGCGGGAGCGTTTCCACAATGTTGAAATGGGAGGATAGAGGAGAGGATGAGCACAGAGTAATGAGGCGAAAAATTAGATTATCCTTCAAGGGGTGGCGTTTCAAAAAGATTTTGCTCTAAAAATACCTGCCTTTGTGCCTCCTCCAAAGTGGCTTTTTGTTTTGGATCTTCAGCTTCCTGATCTTCAGGGAGGTAGGGCCTTGGCTGGGCTATGTGGGAATGGGCTCTTTGCCTTTTGGGTCCGGGTGATGGCGCTTTGGCCATGGTGATTGGGATGGAGGCAGAGAGATGGGGACAACATCTGGTCCACTGAGCTACATGGCCCTGGGAAGCTCCTCCCACCCTGCGGCATGGTAGAGGACTTTGGTGAGGAGGGTGGTGGTTGCGAGCTTTCCTTGGGGGCCCGAATAGACTGCATGCAAATCCTTGTGTAAATATTTTGCCCAGTTGACAGCGTCCCCTAGTGGACTCTGGCCAATGTTGTTAGGCTTGAATGGCTAAATGTGTTAGTCCACCTGGTGGTCAATAAAAATGAAAGGGCCCTTGCTGGCATCACTAGCTCCTCTTGGGTAATGTTTCTTCATTCCACGCCGTCTTTGGTGGTTGTGCCCCTGAAAGTGCCTTTCTTCTGCGGAGCATTAGTGAGAGTCTCACATATGGTTGGTCTAGTTGGGGGAGATGGAGGGCTTCTCTGATGAGGTCTACACTGAGATGAACTTTCTACAGCTACCCCTCATTGTCCAGCACCTGAACTATTTCCTGGTTAGCATCATAAGTCTCTGTAAAATATAGACACTTGTAGAGGTCTGGTCCCCCATGCCACGGATCCATAGTGGGCAGGCCTCCGAGCCCCAGCTGCTCTAGGAAGACTGCGATTGGCAGGATCAGTTGTGCTGCCAATGGCCCTGTAGTAGCAGATCCAATGAAGTACAATAGCTTATGATCCAGTTTATGATTGTAACAACCACCTAGCACTTGTTTATTCCTACATTAATCACTATTAATATTTAACATGTGTCTGCTAACTTGCTTCATCAGCTGCTCCCCCAAGTGTGATAACTGGGTTGGGTGTGGTGGCCGTACTCCTCGAAGCGTCCCCCCTACCTAACACTCCTTCCTGAGGGTGGGGTGCTTGAGAACCTCGAGGGAAGACTTAAATGTGTCAGCCATGGTGAGGGAGGGTGGTCAGAAAGGGAAAGCTTGAGAATTTTTTTTTGGCAAGAGTTCAAGTAGGCTGAAGGCTGAAAGTGAGGAAATGAGAGGGTGGGTCCCATATATATAGGATTCAAAATGACACGACTGTGGCAAAAGGTTGGTACGCATGTGGAATTCCCAGGAAACGGGCATACCAACTAAATGGAATGGGCGTACCATTTGGACCTTCATGTGGTGCAGGCGTGGCGTGGCATCTGTTTGGAACGGGCGTACCAAACTGGTTGGAGGAATGACCGTGTCCTTTGAGTGGTGAGGTTGGAATGGGCATGGCAGTTGGAGCTAAGGATGGAACGACTGTGGCACATTCGGGATGGCCATGGCAAATAGGGATGAGAATTTAATGGCCGTGGCATGTCAAGTGGATGTTGGAATGGCCGTGGCATCTGGAATTTTGAATGGTATGGCCGTGGCAAACCATGAAGTGGTGAATGGTCGGCCGTGGCACTTTAGGTCAATGTTGGTATGGTCGTGTGGCAAATTTTGTAGTATGGCCGTGGCAAATAGAGATTTTTTTAAAGGGCACCTTGCAAACAGGTTTTGTACCCATGGTCTATGCTGCCAACACCCCATTGCAGGTTTTGTACTAACTACGTGCCCAATTTGCTAAATGGAGGACTCAGCTCCAATTAGGTGATGGCAAGGCTGGGATTTCCTTGGGGAGTTCAGAAGCTAGTGAACGAGGGGACACATCGAGGGTATATCTTTAGTATGGATTATTGTCTCTGCCTGCAGTTGGGGGGTCACAATGTCATCGTCGTGAAGCTTTTGCTTCCCTTTCTCCTATGCAATCATTGTGGCGGAGGCCACTTTAGGTCTCCATTGAAAGGTGGGTGACTACGGAGTGACAAGAGTTGGGAGTTGATGCCTTGGTGATTTGGGGACCCAAATGTGGCGATTTCCCTCATAGAAATGTTGAGCACCTAGTAGAGGTTTTGGGATCTACCAATGGGAGGTTGTTGTTAAGGCGAAGGGTGTGATTGAGGATAGTTGGGCCTTGGAGAGTGTTTGGGATGGTGTTTGTCATGTACCCTATAGGCATGTGGTTGTAGAATTGGTTGCCTACTGCTGCAAGGGGGACAAGGAGCTTGGGGTGCTGGGGTATGAGGAGGAGAGTTGTATCGTCAGGGGATCCACAAAGTAGAAGTGCCCTCATAATACCCTTGCGCATTTAGGAGTCTTTTAGGTACCCAGAGTTGAGAAGGCATGCCTTGTGTACATTTGTTAGTGTTGTTAGTAGGGTTATGTGGTTAGTTTTTTGTGGGGGTCAGCATATGGGGTGGTTTTTGAGATGTGGGATTGGGCTGCTGGCCGAGTGGGATAGTGGAGAGGATTTAAGAGGCGCAGTGGTGTGTTCGAAGTGATGAGCAGACTATTTTTGAGTTGTATGGACCTGTGTGAAGTGGAGGGTGGAATGATGTTGGTGAGTGGAGTGGTGACTTCTTGGCATGGGGGAATGGGTATGGGTTATTCGTCCATCATAAGGATAATAACTTGGTTGGAGGCCACTTGTAGGGTAGCCGTCCTTGCATCCCGATCAATGTGGCACCGGTTGTATCCCATCCAACCCCTTCCAAGGAGTATGTCTTCGTTCATTATCCTTGTAGGCATCACATAAAACTTCCCTTCCAAGGGATTATTTCTAATGTGGAACAAAAGTGTGATTATGCTTAAGCAGTGAACTTCTTGAGATGCCATTGTTGTGACTGTGGGAGTCTCTTTCAATAGGGGTTTCCCGATGGAAAGTCATGTCTCATGAGACATTAGGCTGTAATTAGCCCCTGTATCTATAAGAGCTAATTTTTGGGCGAAGCTCATTGGGGTGGTCATTCCTAACCATAACCGAGCATGCTTCACCTCCCATTCTACCTCTTCGAGGTTGGCCACTTGGGCCATGTTGATCACTATATTTGTCTGCCTAGGCTTGGCTTGTCTTGCTTTAGCCTCTTGTTGGGTGTATTGTTTCATTTCTTCGTGGTTCTTTTTTCTTTGTTTTTTTGTCATGAATGGCCTTAGGATAGTTTTGGTTAGTGGGCCATAGTAGCATTTTAACTTGTTACCATTGAAATATCCTACTATTTTGACACCGTCAAGTGTCTCTATGTGTACAGCACGTTGCGGGGTTATCTCAGTGACTAGGAAGGGTCCTAATCCTCTGAGCTTGAGTTTATTTTTATGTGTTTTTGTGTTGAAAAGGAGGACCATGTCACCCTTGTTTATTTTCTTGTCTTTTAGTTGATCGTCATCGAACCATTTTTTTTTGCCTTAATGTTTTTGCAATCATGCTATATACAGCTAGGAGGCATGTTTCATCAAGCTTTTCAAGCTCGAACAGGCGATAGCCTAAGACATTTCCCATGATTTTTTCTTGTACAGCAATGCATAAGCTGGACCAATAACTCCATTGGCATAACCTCTTTAGTACCATAGGCCAAACTGAAGGGTGTAGCATTGGTAGTTACCTTGTAGAAGGTTATGTAGGCCCAGAGTGTTGGTGGCAACTTTTGTTCCCAATCGTTGCGGGGTTGGCCTCAACAATTTTGGTGAGAATGGCATACAAAACTTTGTTAGTGCTTTCAGCTTGGCCACTAGCTTAGGGGTAATATGGGAAGGATTTTCTATGAGTGACAAGGAATTCTTGTAAGAGGAATTGGATTACCTCATTAATGAAGTGTGTTCCATTGTCGCTCACAAGATCAAGGGGGCAACCGAAGCGTGTAATGACTGACTCATATAGGAAATTTGCAGTCGATCGAACATAAGTTTACGGGTAGCCCAAGATTCAACCCTTTGGTGCAATAGTTAGTGTCAGCTATCGGGATTGAGTGTATGTCGCCGTGGGACTAATGGGCCCAATGAAATCGATGCCCCCCTTTTCGAATGGTTACAAGGACGTGACGGGGTTGAGGGGCATGTTGTTCTTAAAGCGGGGGATTTCTGCTCGTTGGCATTCATTGCACTACTTGACGTATTCTGTTGCATCAACTACTAAGGTGGGCCACCATAACCTGACTATGAGGACTTTGTGTGCAGCGATATCTACTGCAAAGTGCCCCTCAACACAAGCAGAGTGAGCTTATTCTAGAAGGAAGACATATTTGTATTCATGGACACAGCATCTGAGAATCTTGTCTTTCCCCTACTTGTAGGGTTGGCCTATAATGAGTTGGTAGGGGGCTGCCTGTTTAATGAGCCAACGGGCATGGTCCTTGTTCAGGAGGGGGTCAACTGGTAAGCCATCGGCTAAAAAGTGTGCTACCTCCTTGCCCCACTTAGGAATTAAACATAATTGGAATAGGGCACGGCATCTAGTAAATCATCATCAACTCCCATGGGCGGCTCGCCGACCGTTAGGGATTCATGTGGTCTGCCAAGACATGTTGTGAGTCTTTCCTCACTGGTGACAGTGAAGATGAACTCAAGAAAGATTAGCAACCACCTAGTGAGTCTTCCTGTGCAGGGCTTGTTTACCAGGTATAGAAGAGCTTGATGGTCTATGAAGATGATGAATTTGGTTGCCAGAAGATAATGGCAAAACTTCTTAATGGTGTAAACCATGGCCAACCCTTCTCTTTCTGTTGTTGTGGTATAATTTCTCTCGGCCTCGTTGAGTTGGCAGTTGGCAAAGCTGATGGGAAGATCCATCTTGTGTTCACTAGGTTGGGCTAGCACACATCCAACAGCAAAGGCGGAGGCGTCGATGTGGACATGAAATGTGGACATGAAAGATCACGTCCCAGTTGGGGGGGACCTTAGAATAGGAGCACTAGAGCCAAGGCTTTCTTGAGGGTGGTATAAACTTGTTGGCATTCCCCCATCCACTCGCAAAGGATCAAGAGTCCGTAAAGAGGTCGAGCTATATCAGTATACATAAAAATGAATCATCAATAATAGCCAGCATGTCCCATGAAACATTGGACTCCCTTAAAATTGTTGAGTGGGGGTAGCTCAAGGATGAGCCGCACCTTGCTATCATTTGTGAAGATTCCCTGTTGGGAGGGGCAATGTGTCCCATGATGACTCCATGCCTAACCCAAAATTGTCATTTGAGTGGGTTCAATGAAATGTGATATAGCTTGCATCTTTCTAACACCTTACGTAAACAGTCAAGGTGTTCCTTCCCACGAGGAGTTGACACAGAGGTCATCCCCATAAAGACCTCAAGGCATTTTTGAAGATATTTCTTATAGGCCATGCACATTAGTCTCACTGGAAGGTGCCGGGGGCATTTGTCAACCCAAAGGGCATGACACGGTATGTGTAAGTGCTCCATTATGTGGCAAAGGCTATTTTATGATGATCCTTGGGGTCGATTAACACCTAGTTGTAGCCGGAGAATCCATCAAGGAAGTTGTAGGCTTCCTTTCCTGTGACTTGTTCGAGCATGTGCTCTGTAAAGGGCAAGGGATAATGATCCCGTATGAGTGGTGGCTGCATGTGCATAGAGGTCCATGCACACACTTACCTTCCCATTCTTTTTGGGCACTATCCTTATGGGTGATACTCATTCTGGCTCTGTTTCGTAGATGAATCTGGCATCAATGAGTATCAATTTCTTCCCGGGCCATCTTGGAATACTTCAGGTTCATAGGGTAAGCCTTTTGTTTGACCAATCTTGCTCTGTTGACCATCAGAATGGTGTGCTTGACTACTTTGGGAGGTACACCCTTCATATCCATGTACTTCCAACAAGTGAAGAAATCCTAGAATTCTATGAGTAGAGCAATGAGCTTGGTCTCTTCCTCTCGGTAGAGACATCATCATTCTTTTCGTCATCTAGTGTTTTGTGGCACGTTTGACACAGATGGACTGTAGTGGATTTGGTAGTTATTACTGAGTCTCCTGCAAAGGGTCTGCCACCACCACTCATGGGATGTACCTTCCACATGCGTACATTGATCTTCATTGTCTGATCTTTCCTTCAAATGTAGATATGGTTAGTACCCCAATCATTTTGGTTTCCCTCATGAAAGGTCGCCCAAGGATGTCATATGAAACTGGCTGACGTCCAAATTTCACCACCACAAAGGTGTGGTGGAAGGTGGTTCCAAGGATCATTATTTTCAAATCCTTCAATAGACCAATGGGTCTAGCTGTGGCTTTGTCAGTGAGTTTTACCAGTAATGTGTCATCCACATGGCAGGTGCTCCCCATTTTTCCTAGCATTATTTTGTAATGATGATCACTCCTGCTCCCCCAGGATTGCTAGAGGCCATTCAAGGTTATCGACAATGCAGCATTGAGTTCATTGCCTTCAAAGTATTGTTCGAGCTTATTTACTTGGATTGTAGGGGTGCCTATGATCTCATGGGATTCAACAAAATCGTCTTCCTTTGACTCATTGAAGCTGTCTAGATCTATGGATACTTGCATGCCTGCCCCGAGGTATCCCTCCATCCAATCTTTTAGATCCTTTCATAATTTTGGGTTACCTTGAAGCAAGGTGCCAATGGGGATCTGGATCTGAGAAGAGAGGCAGGAAGAGAGACTAGCAATGTCTCTAGGAGTGGAGGCTATTCTGTGAGGAAGGTTGCCTTGGATTGTTCTCAAACTCTTATGTGTATAAGGTATTTGGATGGGGATTTTTGTGTCCATTCTTTTAAGATGGTCATCCCCTAAGTTTTTGAGATATTCAACTACCTGGTTTCCCTAGTGGGAGTAGTTGTTGTGGAGTAGTTGTTGTGTAGTGAGTGTTGTTGCTTGTGTTGGCCTATGTGGGGGTGATGGGTATAGGAGCTCTCTAGTATATACTTGAGCATCTTCAATGGGTCTCATGTTGGAGACCGAAGGACATGGCTCAAGGTAAGCAGTTGGAGGCTCATCTTCTAATTGAGCTTGATAGTCCCTGACCAATTCTTGGGCTGCCAAGAGTCTTTCCTTTTCCTCTATGGGATTAGGGTATTCGGCAAGCTTTTTAGGGAGCTGGTTAGTGTCAATCTATTCCTTAGCTCGGGTAGCAGATCTTCCCCTTCCTTTTCCTCTATGGGATTAGGGTATTCGGCAAGCTTTTTAGGGAGCTGGTTAGTGTCAATCTATTCCTTAGCTCGGGTAGCAGATCTTCCCCTTCTGACACAAAGAGGTTGACGCATGTTGGTCGTGCCATCTTTCGAACCACTCTTAGTAACTACTCGGCTATTATTCCCTTTGCCGATTTTCATGGTTTTTTTTCTTGAGTGTCTAGTTGCTCGTGCTTGTTCAGGGACGTTCTTTGAAGATAATACCTTTGCTTGTCCCTAGTCTCGCGAGGTTGATGCCTCTGCTCTTCCGCCGCATGAGATGTGGCCCTCTTTCTGTTTTGCAATCTAGTTAACGGTGTTAAGAGGGACCGTATGGATGAAGCCATCTCATACACTTAGCAGGTTAATGTTGGTGCTGGGATTAGCTTCATGAGCCTTCCCCCTGTTGTCCCAGGTCTCAGCAATCCTTATACATACGGTCTATCCCACACCCAACACATAAAGGGGTTAATGTTAAAGTGCCTATAGAGGTACTTGTCATCCCTTTCTTGATTGGACACTCAACCACTTGGTGAGGTCCTGAGTAATGATAGCATTGCATGGGTGGTTGTTTCGCCATTATATTCATGTCCCAGCTCCATGGGATTGGGGCAGCTAAATACACTGGAAACAATTGGTCACCCTCCATCACGTAGTGGCTTAGAATTTGGGAGGGTGGACTGGTCAGCTCTAGAGGTTTGTAGGTAGGACCTTCAGGAATTTCCCCCTCGTCCCCTTCTTCAAAAATTTTCATCAACTTCTATATCTATGCCCCCTAGAATCTTTACTTCCTCGCAATTCTTCATGCTCATATATGAAGGGATCTTGTTGAAAAATGTTGACACCACAAAATGTGGAGTTGTATCTCTATACATACTTATAGGAAATATATACACAAACTAACCCACAAAAAAAGGAGCATAAAAACTAACAATTATAAAGAGAACCTAAAAACTCCAGAGAATCAACTTTGTCTAAGATGTTTGAATGTTGCCTTTTCAGCAAAGTGTTCTCTATACAGTTCAATTGGTGGACCCCATCAAGTGAGGACTATCCAAGAATAAGAGGTAGAGCTATGGAGGATGAAATGTTAAGATGCCTTAGCCCCATCACTCTATGAGATTTTATTGCCATGTACTTGTCCATTTTGGGCCATTATAGGTGACTTCATTGATAGTTTCCATGGGGATAGATTTTTGGCACACCTACCTATCATCTAAATGCCATTCTATAGTAAGGATGCTCTAAGACCTCTACCAAGTATGCCACAAGAAGCATATGAGCTAGGAGTACCCCGTGAGGATGATACACCTAGTGATGAAGAGTGTGAGTTTGCATGCAGATTGCATCTTTCACGATGACCTTTTACGATAAGATTTTCTCTTCATTTTTGTTATTTTCTTATGTGTGTCATCAAAGTGTGCAATCAAGTTTACAGGTTTGCTAGGGTATGTCCATCAATGTACCTTCCACATCTCCACATTCAACCATGTTACAAGCAAGAAACATCGAGTCTCTTCTATTTGAACAGGTGTATTTGAAACTTGCTCTTTATATGTAGATCTTTTATAGTTTTTACTTTCATTGTTCACTTGGTGAATGTTTGCATTACACCTAGACTGGTCTGATTTTCTCTCAGTTGTTATTTAGATGAATATTAATGCTAGCATTTTTTTCTAAAAAAGAATCCTAGACTTCATATTCTACATCTAAAATAAGGTATGCCAAAGGAATATGTAAGTACTTAGCTCTATCTTTCTTGAGCCCTCTTTAGCCATATTCTAACAAACTAGATAATTTATGAGTGAAAGGATAGTTGTTATAATAAATAGATAAATTAATTAATTAATTAAGAAAAAGAAAAGAAAAGAGAAGACCAAGAAGAGAGCCATCTCCATGTAGGATCCTGGTAGGTCTTTGGGACACCAGCAATGGTATTTTAGACCCATTGCTTGATTTTTCACGGAGTGGAGGCGTGAGATTTTACTTCCCTAGAAGACCATTACCATAGGAGGTTCTTAGGCAGTTCTTAGATACTCTTGGTGGAGGTCTTTGGGCCATTTCTTTGGTCTCCATGGGGTGGTGGCTTATCTCTATTTATTGCGGTAACAAAAATAAATAAATCAATCAATAAAAGTAAAATTCTTTCAAAATAAAAACAACTTTTGCTATGTAAATAGCTATCTAATCACAAGCAACTTTGGTTCTAGAGTTAGCATCTTGCTTTAGATGGTTCATGTGTGCATCAAATTGTTTTTTAAGACTATAGTCATACTCTTGCACTAAGTTTATGGATACATTGTATGATGATTACATCAATGAATGTTCTTTTTTACTAGATCTTACCTTGTTTCCCCAAGAACACCTTACTTGTTATTTTTGTTGTTATGTAGATAATGTGAAGCTTCATGTTACTTTTATCATACAGCATTGAATTATCTTCATCGACATCTTCCGAGGACAGAATCTACATCAAGAAGGATGGCATGTTGAATCGTGCTGCCAGAGAGATGCGCCCGACCACCTTACCATCTTCAACAATTTTGGTTGAAGTCATTGGAAATGCCAGATTTCATTAAATGTTCTTATATTGTATTATTTTACGTGTACAATGTATCTTTTCTATTAAATGCGCACCACGGGATCTTAGGTGGAGAGTACTAGTTGTGGATTAGTAGGTGCTTGCACAACCTAGAGTGGCCGAATGAGCCTTAGGACAGAATTTTTACTTTGGTCGCCCCTAGAAGCCACACATAAATGCAACTCACACCAATCATTCTTTTATGCATAATCTAAGTGAGTGCTTTTTTCCTCTCCTCCCTTGCTTATCTCTTATGTGTGTTCAGCTCTTATGTGCTCATTACATGAGTGAGTGAGAGGTTCAAGCTTCTATTGGAGTGCGACGGGACAGAGAAGAGCTCTTGAGTGCTCTTGCACAGGCAACGCTACCTACGAGAATCCCAAGCAACCTACGTTCATGAGTTGAGAAAGTAGGAGATCTCGGGTACTCTTGCACGTCGATGCTACCTATGAGAATCCTAGGTAGCTTGCATTCACAAGGTGAGTGACACACCTTGACCGTGCATTTGTGTGCTACGCTAGGACTTGTTGGTTTCTTGATTGAGATATTGTTCTCCCGAGTGTAGAAGGGCAAAGCCCCACAACATGTGGTTGCACCCTGCACCCTTCCCATGGTGCTAGGGCCACCCAATTATTCATCAAAAAGTGAGATCTATTTGTGTATATAGACTTTACTCTTAGACACCATATTAGGATATTTACAGGGCCCAAAAACAAGCCCCACGGTGAGTTCGAAGGCTGGGGGAGGTGAGGAACATTGTTCTTGTAATTTTTACAAGGCTACACCACCAGAGACAAAGGACATGAGGAACATTGTTCTTGTAATTTTTACAAGGCTACACCACCAGAGACAAAGGACATGAGGAACATTATACATATAATTTTACAGGTCTACACTAGAGACGAAGGAGGTGAGGAACATTGTACTTATAATTTTATAGGTCTACGCTAGAGATGAAGGAGGTGAGGAACATTGTACTTGTAATTTTTATAGGTCTACACTAGGCAACGAAGGAGGTGAGGAACATTGTAGCACTTTGTAGTAATTTTTTATAGGGTCTAGTAAGTTTTAACAAGTCTACACTATAGAAGGTGGCACCCACTATAAATGTCAGCTTCCTATGTGGTCTAGTCATTTATTGCTCCACATTTTTTAGATATACTTAGATTCATTTATGAGGCCCATGTCTACATATTTCATTTCTCGTTACCCGCTTAACTTATAGCCAAACATTTATAGTTCTAATAACAACCATCTAAGCTATCTTCGTGGGAGTGCATGGGTGTGGAAGGCATCTATCCTCTTTTTTGAAGTTAACTTGTCTCCCAAATGTGAGTTTCCTTCTTTACTTACCTTCAATTTAAAAAAAGAAAAGAAAAATAAATATGTTAAGAATTTAATGGGGGGAGGGATTTTTTGGGAGGGGATCTATAACTTTAATAGGGGAGAGGGGTAAAAATCAAAGTAAGGGGGGATGTTAAGAGAGAGACAATGGGGGGTTTAGTTTATGAGAGTGAAAATATGGGATTAGAACTAAATAAAATAAAATAATATAGAAATAAAGGAGGGGGTACTTTGAGAGGGGCTTTAAGAGGGGGAAGGGTTGGTTTGGGTAGAGTAGAAAGTAAAGGGGGGTAATTTGAGAAAAGGAAGGGTTGGTTTGGGTAGAGTAGAAATAAAGGGGGGAAGGGTTGGTTTGGATATAGTATAAATAAAGGGGGGGAAGGGTTGGTTTGGGTAGAGTAGAAGGTGGGTTTGGGCAAGGTTAGATGGGTGTTAAGAGAGGGGGGTAAATTAAAATAAGGGAAAATGAGAGGTTGAAAAAGAGCGAGAAACAAGGCTAAAGGGGTAAAAGTTTCGATGCTAGTGTCTTTAGCTTTGTTGGTGCTTGCTTGATTGAGCTTTCGCCTTCTAGTTGGTGTTGTTGTGTCATGGCACACACGGGGGTGTTGTGGTATCTTGGTGATTCCTTTGAGCCTTGAGATTTCTTAGTGATGCTAAAGGAGTTGGTGCGTAGCTCTCTTGGGGGTTTGACACCATGGGTTGCTCTCCTTTGACAGGAATGGAAATGGGTAAGGCTACAAAACATGGACTTGGTATTATCCCTTACTATCATGTCTCTTAAGAGGTGGTCTCTCTATACATGCATAAGCTTTAGGGGAGGCATTCGATATAATTTTAGGTATCTACTCCATCTTTGTTTTTGGCATTTGATGGCATCGTTATTGAGGCTTGTTCAAGGTTTATTTGACCTCAAAATCTAGATATAGGGATTACCTTCATAAAATCCTTGAGCTTCTAGAAACTTCATTAGGATCTAACTGAGTGTTTTGGCTACAAGAAAGGGTCGAGGTCTCGGGTCATTGCTTTAATTTTCTTCAGCTTAGGAGATTGTGGCACTGATGGCATGATTTTTAAAATCGAAGTGAAAGGGTTTCCTTCATAGAACCCTTAAGCTTCTAACCTCTTAATTGTTAAGAAACATGGGCATCATGTGTGTGTGTGAAGCTTAAGGTGGATCAAACAGGAGTGAACTCATGATTATTAAGTGTGATTAAGGCTAATGATAGTGATTAAGAAGATGATAACAAGAGAGTACTAGGCAAGTGTATTCATCAACAACAAGCACCTTCTTCATTATCATCATGCTAATAATATAGGCCTTGGGTTACATTATGAGTGGCTCATCCATATGCCACATCATCACCCTTATCTTCCACATAATTATTATCCTTATCTCCTCCATCATAGCACCCATTCACTTGGTGGTGCTTCTACACAGGGCACCACATATTCCCAACCACCCTCCTTAGTGCCAAAGTAGCCATACATACTAGAGCTTTTTCGTGTTTATCAATCCTTTTGTTTTGCCTTCTCAATGCAAAATCATACACATACATTCATACATGGTCATCATTCCACATGAGCTACATCATTCGTGCTCAAAGGTGGAATTTTATCATTATGGGAAACATAACATGGGTCTCACACGTCCATGTTTCATCACATACATAGACCTCACACATCTACATGTTGTGACATACATATAGGCTACATCTTCCCCAAGGTTGCCTAAGTCCATGGTTGATCATACATTGACATAAACATTGTTGACATCCATCATCGTATCAGGATGGAATCAACATCCATCATAGTATCAGGATGGAATCAACATCCATTTGTGACACCACCATATCATGGTACCACCATCATCTACATAGGCATAGACATGGCCTAGATCTTGACATAGGCTTTCATGGAAACATACATTGGAGCATTACATACATTGCTTCATCATAACATAGAGAACCATCATCATTGAACCATATGAGCATTGCATAGCATCTCTATTCATGGCTTCATTGAAAAGAATCCATTGAAAATAGCATAAACTTGAGGCACAACACCCATAAGGTAAGCATACCATAAGCATGGACAACATCATGTTGGAGTAAAACATTCGGTCTACATCATCAATATAGCCTCAATCTTAATTGTGGCCTTCATATAGCTCCATTATCATGATGCCATTACTCATCTTGACCCATGAATCTCATACATAGGATAATGCATAGCATTGTAACATACATAGCATAGCATAATGGAAGAATCTTGACATGAAATCTCATTAAACATGGCATGAGCATACAAGATAAGGCATTATGTCCTGGCATTCTTGTATATCCATGGAGGGGAACCATAGCATTAACATTGTGGCATCATGGAATTAAAATACTTGAGAATTTCCATCATACATGATATTTGCATCATTCTTGACATACATCATCCCCCCTCTCATAAAATAGTTAAAAACTTGTGACTTTTAACCTTTCACAAAGCTTGAAGTTACCTTGAACTAGTGGGAAGATTTGAGCACACTGAGTGTGAGTAGCAAGTTGAAGTACTTGAAGTTACCTTGAGCCAGTGGGAATATTTGAGCACTGAGAAGCAAGTTTAAGTACTTGAATTAGCCTTTAAGGGTCTTGAAATAGACCTTGAACTCTCCATTCTCAGCACCTTAGAGGACTGTAGCTATTGTCCATGTGGTAGATCAGTAGCACAAGTATGGCTAGAAATGCACCCCTAGTTGATTGTTAGACCTCATTCTCAGAGAAGACAAAATATCTCACCAAATGCTTCTATAGGGAGCTTGCTAGGTGTTATGGGAAGGCCCTCATGAAATGAATTAGGTTGAGATGCAACAAACAAAGCACAGTGACAATTTCCCCCAATCTCAGATGAAAAGACCCCTTTTAATCTAATGTGCAATTCAAATCAGTTTGCCCTAATTCCACACAATTGTAATGGTGCCCTGGGGTGTGAAATGAGCTCACAAAGTTTGAGAAGGAATGGTGGATGATAGGGAATGTTGAGAACAATGATGGTTGGTGATCTCAAGAGAGGTAGATGAAAATGTGGATAAGGTTTGATACCAAATGAAAGAAGCCCAATCAAACTCATTTTAAAAGAATGCCTCATTGGTTTATGAGTCTATTTTCAAGTTTTCATACGTAAATATGATTGGTTTCCAAATTGTGACCCAATCTTACACCCCTCATGTACCATAGGAATTTAACCCTTCATCTTATCTACTATAGATTTCTTGAGGTTATAATTACTACTTGAATGAGCTAAAAAGATCTATGGCTTTGCTTCTCTACACCTTGGTAAATGTTTATGGTGATATTATTGCTAGCTCATCATTTGATCAATTTTCTTATCATTATGTTATGTGTCACCTAGCTTCACCATTGGCATTTTCTTTCCTTCTTTCCATGGTATTTGACTGTAGACACAATGTCACCTTCATGACCTTTTTTTGGATTCTCTCCATGGATTTTAAAAGAGTGTCATTAATTTACGATTAATAAGATAATAGTTTTATCAAATTTTCTTTCCAATACAAGGAATCTAAGATTAATGATTTTATTAAAATTTTATTTCTAATACAAGGAATCTAATGTTATTGTAAAACCTCATATCTACTAGTTTTGCAATGTTTATGGCAACATTCAATGGCATACAATATGGTTGTAAAAACACATTACGTTTCTAGCATATTTTTACCCATGCATTATTTAAGCTATTACCCCCCCTGCCCCCCCTCCTTCCTACGCCAACATAGAAGAGATTGTTGTCTTAATTGGAAGAGAATAAAATCCCTATTTTATTGATGGAAATAATTACATATTATGAAAATGAATAATACAATGGAAGAGGTTGTTGTCTCAATTAGAAGAGAATAAAATCCTTGTTTTATTAATGGATATAATTACATATTTGAAAATGCATAATACAAGAAGTTTTTGTAATAAGTAGCTTTGACAAATACTAAGTGCATATTTTGACAAATACTAAGTGCATATTGGCAAATACATCTAATAATAGCATATCTAAGCTAAATGTGCTTGTGTTAAAATGTATACCAATGGTTCTCATCCCCATGAATGCTAAATGGAGTTAATAAACTCTTCATTGACAGATTTAGCGTATCCTTCATTAAATCACCAAGATAATCACTAATTAATCACAAAGCATGCAAACTTATGCATGGACGCCACCTCAGACATGGATAGTGAGGCAATACACAGAGGTAGAAATTGAAGCATAAGCTGATCAAGCACCATGAGCACCACAGCCTATGGGCATCATTCACATAGAACTGCGCTTAGCGTAAACATATCTCAGCGCATCAGTACAATCACATGATACACGACCAAACAACATGCATGATAATCACGATAGATCTCTGAGGATCAGAAACATGAAATTCACAAATATCCAAACCTCACAGAGAAAGAACCTTACAAGATTATGCAAATCAAACACCAAAAAACTCTCCCCCTCTAACTCATGTGATAAAGGATGAGCTCCCAGAAAGGTTGCTTGATACCAATTAATCAACTCTTCATTAACAGATTTAGCTTATCCTTCATTAAATCACCAAGATAATCACTGAATAATCACAAAGCATGCAAGTTTATAATCATAAAGCATGCAAACTTATGCATGGATGCCACCTCAGACATGGATAGTTGCATGGCTTTTGCATGGGTAATTGCGACCTCTCCCATGATTACTGGAGTTTCTGCCCACAATTATAGGAGTTTCCATTTTCACTAAGCTACTCATTCTCACTAAGGTATTATGGTTTGATCACAAAGGCATAAAACTTCTAACAAATTGCACACCAATGGTTTCTATGTCTACCCAACATTAAACATCCCCGCCAACACTAAAATGTAAAGTAACTCTTGACCTACCCATGTGACATCAAATATTATTAAATACTAACACCAACACACTATTAATGCATTGCGCTAGCAATTTAATGTGTTTAAATTGGATATTTTTTCTCTTAATTAGAAAGTTCTCTTAACCAAAACATGACGCTTACGTTATGAAGTCAAAATTCCATAAGCAACATGGTGGACATTAAGCTATGCTTCATGTGAGCTTGAACACAATAAAACTAGTTAGTGCAATGTAAGAATTTAAAAAACCTATTAAAGACACACCTATATTATATTATTCACTCACTTGTCTCTCCATTAGACCTTAATTTTTTAGATGAAGAGAGCTAGTGGACATATGTCCCCTCTATCAACACATGAATACCCTTTTGACCACCCCTTGTCTGAAAGGGTAGCCATGTGTCCACCCTTTTGACCACCCCTTGTCCAAAAGGGTAGCCATGTGACCACCACTGTTTCAACATTTTTATGCCCTTTGCCACCCCTTGTTCAAAAGGGTAGCCATGTGTCTTCTCCTTTTACCACTTCTTATCCAAAAAGGGTAGCCATGTGTCTTCTCCTTTTACCACTTCTTATCCAAAAAGGGTAGCCATGTGTTTGCCCTTTCAACATTTCTCCCTTTTGACCACCCCTTGTCCCTAAAAGGACAACCATGCATCTACCCTTTTAACCACCTCTTTAGCCAAAATGGTGGCCATATGCCCACCCTTTCGCACCTTGTCTAGCCTTTTAGATGAGTGAAAGCACATCCCCCATAATTACACCCTCCTTTTTCACTCCCTTTTTCTTTTTCCCCTTGTCTGGCCTTTTAGATGAGTGAAAGCACATCCCCCATAATTACACCCTCCTTTTTCACCCCCTTTTTCTTTGTAGTGCCTCTCACATAATTGGCATAAGTCCTCATCTCCTTTTTCACCCCCTTTTTTTTGTAGTGCCTCTTAGATAATTTACATAGGTCCTCATCTCCCTTGTGATAAACCAAGATTAGCATTCCCTAGGTGCAAAATTTATAGTCAATTCTTTCTAGTAAATAATAGCTTAAATTAATTTCAATAAGTCTTCATTAATGTTATTTAATACAATCAAGATATTATAATCATATTAGCATAATTGTTAAAAAATAAATCATCAAGAAGTTCTATAATGACCATGAATATCTTATGACATGCCTTCTCCAAGGTTAGTTTGTAGATTAGAACCATGATATTGATGGCATGGATGGATTTTGTACCAACAAAATCATGGCATTGTTGTGGTTATAGTGAAGAAAAAACAAAGATTTAAGTAAGAACACTAAGGCCTTTATCTTTCCCGATGAAACCACAAGGTCAAAATGTAGACGGGGTTACACAATATACATTCAAGAACTATGACATGAAGATTAGACCTCAATGTACACAAAAAGCATAGGATTTTCATTGATTAATAGAAATGATAGGGTTCTTAGTATTATGGTTTTTTTTATCTTAAGGGTTCCTAGTAGAGATAACTTTGCCCTCTATATTTATAGGTTTTAATTGATTAATAGAAGCATATGGTTCTCATTATTATGGTTTTTTTAATCTTAAGGGCTCCTAGTAGAGATAACTTTGCTCTTTATATCTATGGTTCTATGTATTATGGTTTTTTATCTTAAGGGTTTCTAGAAGAGATAACTTTTCTCTCTATATCTATGGAGTTGCATGAAATGTGAATTGGAAAAAACCCTACAAGCGTAGTAAGGGCATATAAGTCTCCTAAAGGAGAGAAAAAGTCTACAAGCGTATTAAGGCATGTAAGTCTTTGAAAAGAGAGAAAAAGTGTTCATGTTTGACATGCAATCTTATAAGATTTTGGGCTAAATCTAAATTGGAAAAAACTAGTAAGGGCATGTAAGTCTTCTAAAAGAGGGAAAAAGTGGTGACGTTTAAGGGCATGTAAGCCGTTCTAAAAGAGAGAAAAAGTGGCGATGTTTAATACTTATAAATTTTTTTGGCTAAATTTGAGTTAGAAAAAAAAAATTACCTAGTTGGCCATAAACCTCTCTCTCTCTCTCTTTCTCTCTCTCTCTCTCTCTCTCTCTCTCTCTCTCTCTCTCTCTCTCTCTCTCTCTCTCTCTCTCTCTCTCTCTCCCCCTCCCTCCTTAATTTGTTCATATGCTTACATGGAAAAGAGTAGGCAAGGAATCAAAGGGATGCTATGGATTAGAAAGAACATCCTCTCTCTCTCTCTCTCTCTCTCTCTCTCTCTCTCTCTCTCTCTCTCTCTCCTTAATTTGTTCATATGCTTACATGGAAAAGAGTAGGCAAGGAATCAAAGGGATGCTATGGATTAGAAAGAACTCTCTCTCTCTCTCTCTCTCTCTCTCTCTCTCTCTCTGTGTGTGTGTGTGTGTGTGTGTGTGTGTGTGTGTGTGTGTGTGTGTGTGTGTGTGTGTGTATGCACGCGCATGCGTGCATGCGAAATATATATATCATGCTTCTCAACATGAATCCCTCATGCACATAGGAAAATGGAGCACATAAGAAGCAATTAGAAGTTGTTAATAGCATGAAAAATGAAGAGTCTTTCATGAATTTAAGAGTTTCTACTCCATGTTTCTACTTTGAGAGAGAGAGAGAGAGAGAGAGAGAGAGAGAGAGAGAGAGAGAGAGAGAGAGAGAGAGAGAGAGAGAGCTTTTTATTTAGGATTTTTTTATTGTTTACAAGGTTGGAGAAGGGATGGGGGTATGGAAACATAGGCTAAGAGGAGTGAGGTGTGCTAGCAAGGTGGCTCTAAGGGCATGTTCTTTTTTTTTGGGACCAATATATATATATATGTATCATTCAAAAAGCACTACATCCTTTTAGACTTACAACAGCTAATTTATCCATGAGCTACTTGTGTTCTAACATAGTGTTTCCATGAGCTACTTGTGTTTGATATACCTAATTTAAGGCCCCTCCAAGGCCATGTTCTCTTCTCTAAAATGATGCCTTGAAGGGACTATTACTAGTAATGTATCAATCATTGATTTCTCAATGCAATAAATAAGATTTTAACTTTATTATATTTTGAGCAATATAAACGAGGCTATTAAATCTCTATATGTAATTTTTTTAAACCTATCATGATTAGTTTATGTAGAGGTCATTTGAATTATAGTAATATTGTTTTTACATCATAATTATGTGTTGAGTGCATTTAGGTTATGCATTCCCATTGTCATCTAAATGTGCAATGTCTGAATATGGGTTATTTGTTTTTGTGATATTGTCTCGAAGCCATGGGTTTTATACTAGTAATTTGGTGGAAATTGTTTTTTAAAAGTATAGGTCGACCCTTGCCACATTTGTTTTGGTAGGCCTAAGGCTTAAGGCTTCATTCTTACTTTTGAGGGTGGGAGACATGAAAAATGGGTTTCAATTTTTGTTTGAAAATTCATCATTTTAGAATGGATAAGGGACGGAAGTAAACCACTCCTTACAAAGTCTAGAATGCTTGGTCAAGTGGATCACACTAGCAAGGCAATTTAGTAGCTAGATCTCAAGTGTACCTCATATTCAACATTGTGTGTGATGAAAACAACTGCTTGCATATGGGAGTGTATCTAAAAGGGTGGGATCATTGTAGAACAATAAGTTTTTAGGCCCATGTAAAGATAGCCCCACTTAATGTGGTTAACAAGGCTCTTGAATGTGATGCAAGTTAGGAGTACTAGGGACATAGCATGGGTTTAATATGGATCTATCAAAAGCACCGCCTTTCTAGAGAACTCTTTAAGATGTTTGAGTTTATACTTACACTAAGTGATTAAAAACACACTAGAGCTTGTACTTATCAATCATTCAATTATAATGGACCCATTGTCATGTATACAGATGTTGCATAATCACATGTGGATAGCTATGAAATGGGAAAAAATCTGTTGGTTGGTGTTGATTGGAAAGAAACTACTCACTTTCTTATTGAATTCAGACATGGACTTGCCTTATCCTCCTCAGCTTTATCTTTTTTGGCTTCATTGTTTCTTTTTACTGGATCACCCACAATGCTTGATTGGATCATTATTTTCTATAATTAACTGATTAGGTGCAACATATAATCAAGGTTAGGATATAATTAAGCTTGACGGTGCCACCAGCTAAGGGGGATATGCTCCACGTAGATGCTATGGAGATCTTCATAATATCTTGCCACCTTTTGGGCATTCACTTCTACCTCACTGTGTCCATGAATCACCCCCTTTTGTTTTCCCCCAGCTGCCCTAGTGCATTATAAAGAGCTTCACAAGTTCCTCTACCTTCATCTCACACTCCTTTGTTATTTCTGCCTTCTCTCTTCTGCTTCCCTCTTCTCACCCTCACTCTATCCCTACCTTTCAAGCTTTCTTTCCACTCCCTCACCTCCCTTTCCTACCTTCACCATGGCTGAAAGCAGAGGCTTCTTTGGCCACCACCACAAATCTCAGGACGACTACTCTGATGATGCCCCCCCTCCTCAGTCTGATTATGGCTATGGTGATGATCAGCCTTCATCTGACTATGGCGGTGACAAACCTTCTTCTGGCTATGGTGGCTATGGTGATGACAAGCCTACTTCTGACTATGGATATGATGATAACAAAGCTTCCTCTGGCTATGGTGATAATAATCCAACTTCTGACTATGGATATGATAATAACAAGCCTTCTTCTGGCTATGGCTATGGTGGTGATAACCCTTCTTCTGATTATGGTAACACCGATGACTATGGCGCTTCTAACCCCAACTCTAAGTCTGGCTATGGGGATGATACCTATGCAAGTCAGACCACCTACGATGACGATGGTGAAGAGAAGGCCAGGAAAGAGGTGAAGGCCTCCAAGAACAAGGAGCATATGGGAGAACTGGGGACGGTTGCTGCTGGTGCATATGCGTTGGTAAGCGATAAACTTATATCGTGATGACATAATTTGCATTAACGAACGTAATTAATGATGGGCAATGTCAGGAAAACTATGAAGAATTCAGCATAATTATGAATGATCTAGCAAATTTGGAGTGATAAGGCGGTAAAACTATGAATAATTTGGCGAATTCAAAGGCAATTCAGCAAAATTAGGGTCTAAAATGGAAGATCTGGTCGTCGAAGAGAGGGTTGCAGTAAGCGATCACAACCAAGTAGATCGTGTTTTATTAGTCGCGCAGCGTGTGTGTGTGTGTGTGTGTGTGTGTGTGTGTGAGAGAGAGAGAGAGAGAGAGAGAGGCTGTTAATCATTAATTGCAGCTGCTGCTGGGATTAAGGAGATATTTACGTGATTGATTGACGAGATTATTGGTGTGCTGCAGTATGAGCGACACGAAGTCAAGAAGGATCCGGAGCATGCAGGCAGGCACAAGCTGGAGGAGGAGGTCGCTGCAGCGGCAGCAGTTGGATCTGGTGGGTATGCTTTCCACGAGCACCATGAGAAGAAAGATGCGGAGGGTGAGGAGGAGCAGGCGGAGGGCCACAAGAAGCACCACTTCTTTTAATCTTTATTTTAACCTAACCACTACCATTATATTTACTATCTTCTTCTAGGATTATATTTACTATCTTCTTCTAGTAGGATTATATTACCTCCTAATAAACACTCTCTCTCCTAGCTTTGAGTTCCCATCATCCATGTATGTATTACTTTTTTCCTGCTGTTGCATCACTTGTATCCCTTGTAATTTGCTCTTTGCTCCTCAAGTTACTAATTAATAAATCTCTTTCCTCTACAAAGACTCGCACCCAAAAAAGTATTAAGTCTCAAGACTGAGTGGTTATTATTATCACATAACATTCTAGTAAAAATTTAAAAAGAAAATTAGTATGGCAATCTACACTATGCCTTTTTTTAAGTGAATTATATTGATTGACTCCTCCTACCCAAATTCTAAAATTCGAAATTTGCAACAACATTCATGACCATTTAACCTCCAAAGAAAACCACAATTTAAAAAATTGAATTTCAATCGAAGCCCACTCAAAGTAAATTTTATGAGGCATTGGATTTCAAATGTATAAAAAAGAAGGCTAAGGTGCTTTTTAGGCAGTTTTTAGGCCTTCAAGTTGAAGATTGGGGCAAGTCTTCAAGTTTTGACTAGTCATATGAGTGTATGATGTCCCACTCCCACCCTTATAATCAATCTAGTGTGAGAGAGTGTTGGTATGTGATTTATCAATGTTCTTATACTACTTTGCCAATATAATGGATTATATGGTGGGCCCAGATAGAAAATAATATCATTGGTTTTTAAAAAAAGGAGGTTTGATTTTTTAATATTGCTTCTCAAATATCTCAAGCCATAGCATAAGGATCCCATACGGTTACACCCTCCAAAAGGAAGGCAGTGCTGAAAAGTAATGGGGAATATGTGAAAGCTAAGAATCACCAAGCTCATACATAACGAAGAATTCAATTTTGAAGCTTGCACAATAAGGAATCAACAAATGACAATTACATGAACATAATGTATACTATAATGAGATAGTGTATGAGCCAAAGCTTGACTGATGTATTAATCAAATGAAAAAAATAAATTTGGGAACAACATGGGCTTGAGAAGGCACTTTCTAATAGAGCTAATTTCTAGAAATAAATCTCTAACTCCCTTACTAATCAAATGAGTTTGGGAACAATATGGGCTTGAGTAGGCAGTTTAAAATATATCTAATTTTTAGGAATAAACTCCTAACTCCCTACCTAATCAAAGAGTTTATAATGAAGCTAATCAGTGTCCCTTACTAATTAAAGGGATTATAATTGTGTGACTAGCTAAAGATGAACTCTCTAATTCTTAAAAACACTATATAATTATTGTTGGTTGTATTGCAATATCTCATGAACTGAATGCACTACACTTAATGATACTTTGTGGATAGGTAGAGCTAAATGTGCTTTTTACAACTTTCTAGAAGACACCATTGTCGAATTCCAAATGACTAATGAGATACAAGTTGATTTGTGACCACCTGTCAACACTATACAGCAAGCTTGTGAGTTGGTGAAGTCTCCCATCAATTGAGCTTTTCCCATGAAAATTTACATGATTGATAAAGGGGTCATGCAATCGACAAGTTAGAGTTTATTTGGCCACCTTTTGACGATGATAATAAAAATGGTCCCAAAGTCGCTTTAGAAATTGACCTTTGCACTTGCATTTTTAACACCCCTTCTTAAGTGCAAAATACACTAAGTATTAATCTAAATTTTTAAAAATTTTCAAGGGTTAATGGCTTAGTAAATATACATGCAATTATCACATGTGTTTTGCAATGCATAAGACCAACCTTCCCCTCTATCAATTTTGCTTAGTGCACTTTAATGTGCTCAGTCCTTCCATGATAAATTAGATTCATGGCCAATCAAATTGATGATATGTTAATCACAACTGAGGGAAATTGATAAAGGGACTTGATACCCTCCTACAAACGTTAATTCAACTAAGCAGTTAGCTCATCAACTTGTTCTTGTAGCCCTTTGATTATTTGTGAAGTCAATAAAATAAGATTCTCTGCTTGCAACCCTTTTTTCTGCTTTCCTAGAGCTAAAAAGTGTAGCATTCTACAATATCCAAGAGGACCCAGAAATATAGTAACATTTTGAAAGGGGGTGGTATACCCAACAAAGGATCCGCTTGGTAAATCCTACCATTTGTCCAAAGATCAATGCTCTTCCTATTGCTTACCCACAAACTTTCCAAGTTCAGGAATCTATGGAAATCTAGCCTCCTCTAGTACATTGAAGACTTGAAGGCTTGCGTACTCATGGTCAATATCCACATATATCTAAATTTGTGACGCTTCCTAGGGGTGTGTGCAGAATAAGGAGGAGAGGAATCACACACCAAAAAGCTTCATGGGACTGTGCATAATACAAGGAAGAAAAATAATGTTAGGAAAAGCCTAAGGGAAAGTGTTGTAGGTGATGTAGATGAGGCAGGAATGTACACAATGTATGAGTAGGGTGAGATCTTGCATGAGGGAGAGGGGTGGAAGAGAGCAATGGAGGCGATGCAACTAGCAGAGAAGGAAGGGAGGAGGGGGAGGGGGAGGGGGAGGGGGGAGGAGGAGGAGGAGGAGGAGGAGGAGGAGGAGAAAAAGAGAGGAAGATAAGGAGGGGAGGAGGTGAAAAGATGCAGGGGGGAAGAGAGCTTGAGCTCTTGCAAGCACATACACACACTCACAAAACCCTAATAGAGAACACACAAGGTGAGAGGCTGAAAATCTTCTTCTTCTCTACTCAACACTCAACACACCATATACAAGAATAAGAGTACACACAATATGAAAGGTACTCAACCAATACATACCCGGGTTCTCTATAGTGTGAACCCGACTAAATGAGCTGGCGCTATAACTATGCCAGTCTCTAGAGTGGCTGTCACACAGCCTGTCATCCCACTGGCCGCATATCACCCAAGATCTCACCAACCATGCCAGTGGTGTAAGTGCGGGGCCTATCCCCCAGGCGGGTCATCAGTGTCCACCACCTCACTAGAGCTCGATATCTCAACACTCCCCCTCAAGCTCAACTCCATCTCATGTACACCAAGCGAAGCCCTGAATCTACGGAGCTTCTCTGTACCCAATGCTTTGGTGAAGATGTCAGCTACCTGATCCTCTGTGCTGACATAAACAAGGTCAAGGTCTCCTGCCAAGACCTTCTCTCTGACGAAGTGGTAGTGGACCTCTATGTGCTTCGTACGAGCATGAAAGACTGGGTTCCTGGCCAACTGTATACTGCTAATGTTGTCACAGAAAATGACAACTTGTCTATCCACTGATAGACCCAAATCTGCAAGTAGCTTTCTCAACCAAGCTACCTCACATGCTGCCATAACAGCTCCTCTGTACTCGGCCTCCATACTCGATAGGGCAACCGTAGGCTGCTTCTTGCTGCTCCAAGTCACAGCAGCACTCCCCAAAGTGAACATGAATCCACTGGTAGATCTTCTGTCTGAGATACTACCAGCCCAATCAGCATCTGTGTACCCATGTACACATATCTCTGTCCCAGTCTCATAGAATAGTCCACAATGTAAAGTAGACTTCACATACCTCAGTATGCGTCTCACTGCATCCAAATGCGGTTTCCGTGGAACCTGCATAAACTGACTCACCAACCCAACAGCATAGCTCAAATCTGGTCTGGTGATCGTCATGTAGATCAAACTTCCTACTATGCTCCTGTACATAGTAGGATCCTCCAAGATCTCTCCTGAATCTGCACTCAACTTGCCATTCTGATCCAATGGCACAGAAATAGGCTTACAGCCTGTCATACCATACTTGGACAACATGTCCAAGCCATACTGTCTCTGCAGTAATCCAATACCATGTGGTGACCTAATCACCTCAATGCCCAAGAAATATCTGAGCTCTCCCAGATCCTTCATCTCAAACTTCTGTCTAAGCAAGATCTTTACATCAAAGATCTCTGCATCATGGTCCCCCGTAATGATCAAGTCATCTACATAGATGACAACAAGCACAACCCCTCTATCACCATGTCTCACATACAATGAGAAATCTGCATTGGCTACATGAAAGCCAATAGTGACAAGATATTCAGAAATCTTGTCAGACCATGCTCTTGGTGCATGCTTTAAGCCATACAAGGCTTTCTTCAACCTGCAAACATGCTCGGGGTGACCCACATCCTCATAACCAGGTGGCTGCAACATATACACCTCTTCTTGCAAATCCCCATGCAAGAATGCATTCTTTACATCCATCTGATGTAAAGACCATTGCTTTGACGCAGCCACTGCTATCACAACTCTCACCGTTGCCATCTTGGCAACTGGGCTGAAAGTTTCCTCATAATCAATCCCATATGTCTGCGCATATCCTTTGGCTACCAATCTAGCCTTGTACCTGTTTATGCTTCCATCACTGTTATGTTTAACTTGTACACCCACTTGCATCCAATGGCTTTCTTGCCTTCAGGCAATTGCAGTAAATCCCAAGTTTCATTTCCATATAGTGCATCCATCTCCTCATCCATAGCTTTCTCCCAACACACATTTCCAACAGCCTCATCAATGCATGTGGGCTCAACAACCTGCACAACCTTTGCCATATATGCATAGTGATGTGCCACATAACCATCATAGGTAAATCTCTGCACAGGATTTCTCACTCTCCCAGATCTTCGCAGCTTCTCATTCATGGCTTCCATAGCCTTCTTTACACCAGGTGTTCTCATAGCTGGGATCCCAAGCTCCTCATCAAGGCTCATATCTGAGCCACGACTCTCCATCAACATGAGAATGCCCTGCAGAAATGTCAGGCATACCAAGGGGCTCAACCATTTTCTCTTTTCCTTTACGTGATGTAGTAATCACATTTGCAGGGCTAGTATTATGACGCAGCCTGCCACTCCATGGTCTATCAACAGACCCACTAGATGAGGACTCTCCTGGTCCACTCAAAGAGTGTGATTGCTGACCTGCATTCTGTGCAACCACACTTCCACTCACATCAGCCCCAACAGCTTCTTTTTCAGCAGTATACCAGCTGCTCATCTCATCAAAGACAACATCCCTGCTTACTCTCAACTCACGTGTAGCAGGGTTATAACACCTGTATCCCTTTTGCTCAAGGGAATATCCAATAAACACACATTTTTCAGCTTTCGGATCCAGCTTAGTTCTCAGCTCATCTGGCACATGCACATATGCAATGCATCCAAAGACTTTCAGATGAGACAAATCAGGTTTTCTGCCAGTAAACCTCTCCTCTGGAGTTACATCATGTATGGCTACAGTTGGAGTCCTGTTCATGATGTATACTGCTGTAGAAACAGCCTCAGCCCAATAGCAATCCAGCATATTCTTCTCTTCCATCAATGCTCGCGCAATCTCAGCAATATGCCTGTTTTTCCGCTCAGCAACTCCATTTTGCTGCGGAGTGTATCTGCATGTATACTGTCTCTGAATACCATTCTTCTTCAAATATTCAGAGAACTCATTGGAGAAGTACTCTCCCCCTCCATCTGACCTTAGGCACTTTACATATTTCCCTGTTTGCTTTTCAACCAAAACTCTGAAATTCTGAAAGTGAGTAAACACCTCACTCTTCTCCTTCATGAAATATACCCACACTTTCCTTGTGTGGTCATCAATGAAAGTCACATAATACCTGCAGCCTCCCATAGATATGGTCTTCGTAGGACCCCATACATCTGAATGCACAACATCTAGTGCATTTCTGCTCACATATCTGTTACGTGGAAACACATGCTTTGTTTGCTTCCCAAATTGGCATGCTTCACATATTTTTTGCATACCTTCCACTTTAAATTTTGGCAGCCCTGTCATAATTCCTTTTGTCTGCATAGACTTCAATCTCTGCACATTCACATGACCAATCCTTTTATGCCATATGTCTGTGTCTGCAACAACTCCTGAACCATTTGCAAACATTGCAGCACTCATTTCAGGCATGTCTACATCCAACGTAAACATTCTGCCCACTCTGTTGCCTTTTGCAACCAACCTGCACTTGTCTTTAAAATCTTCAACATAACATCCATCAGGGTTAAACCAAACCTGCAAACCCTGCTCAATCATCTGGCCAACTGAAACCAGATTCTTTGTTATGTTCGGTACATGAAGTACATCTGCAAGGTACTTCACTTTGCCATCCTGCATAGACAATGGCACATCTCCAATGTGGGCAATTGGATGAGCAGTGTCATTCCCTGTTTCCACAAAACCTGGTCTTTCCGGGTTTTTCATCTCCTTGAACCACTCCCCATGACTCGTCATGTGGTTCGAAGCGCCTGAATCCACATACCATATCTTTTTGTGCTGCATCAACATTTTCAGACATGGCATTCACGACATGCTGCATAACAAACAACCTTTCATTGTCCTCATTATTTCTGCTTGAGGAGGATGCATAGTTGTTTTGCTGCACTTTTCCATTTTGCATGTCAGCCTGCTTCTTATAACATTCTGACTGCACATGTCCAGGCTTACTACAATAATAGCATTCACGTGCATCATTATACTACCTTTGCCAATTTCCACGGCCTCTTTGACTCCCCCTGCCTCTGAATCTGCCTCTTCCACCTGCGTGTTGTTGTTGTTGTTGATTCTGGGACTGTTGTTGTTGTTGCTGCTGCTGGCCATAATTCTGATTACATGTTCGGCCACCTCCTTGACTGCGTCCACGGCCTCCTCTACCTCGTCCTCTTCCTGAACTCGTGTAGAAGGCCTGTTGCTCTGAACTGTTTTTGCTTTGTGAAGACTGTTGGTCTTCACCCAAGTTCTTCTCTTCAATAATCAGCATAGACACCAAATCTGTAAAGTTGGGAATGTTTTCCCGAGTCTGAATAGACGTCTTGAACGCCTTGTATTGTGGCCCGAGACCCCGTAAACAGACTTCCACCTTGTCATCATCATCTACTGACACACCAATAGATGCAAGGGATTCCACAATACCCTTTATCTTCAGCGCATAGTCATTCACAGACATGCTCTTTTTCTCCACAGTATGAAGTTCATTCTTCAACTGTATCTTACGTGCCTTGGTATTTGTTTCATAGAGCTTTACCAAGGTGTCCCATGCCTCCTTGGGGGACTTGGCATCCTGAATGTGCCCAATCATGGTGTCCTGTATGCTAATGGATAGCCAATACATAACCTTCCTGGCTCCTTGGTTCCAGTCTTTAAACTCTTTCACATCTGCAGCAGTAGGATTTATGTCCGGTATCTCCGGTGCCTCTTCATGTTCACCTTCTATGTAGTCCCAATAGCCTTTTCCCATCAGGAAATTAGTCAACCTGAACCTCCAAGCATGGAAGTTATTCTTATCCAGCTTCTCAGCCACAATCTGTGTTATGCCATCATTAGACATCTTGCCAAACACACAATTTTACCAGAAACTGCACTCTGGTTTTTTTCTGCACAACTGCTGTATTTTCTGCACAGCGGTACTGCAGTCAACTCAAATGTCACAACCAGTGACCTCAATGTGCATACATACACCCAATGGCAACTGTAGACCTCTTTGCAGCACCCACAGTGTCTGCACAGTCAATCTGTCTTCCTGCAGTACTTAAAACAGAGTTCTGCAGAGAATCGATGACTTACCCGCAGTGCTCGAAATCGCCTGCTTTCTGAAAAACGGAGGTCCAGACGCGCCCGAAACGCGTTTTCAGCCCAAAATTGTAGTCCAAAGGACTGTATAGTTGCCCTATAGCTTTACTCCCGCGAAGAAAGCTCCTCAATCAGAGATCGTTTGCCGGTGCCTCCCGTAGAGCTCCCGACAAGGGTGTAGTCACCAACACAATAGGGAAGAGTAGTTGAAGCTCTTACCCTCGTACCGCTTCTTGTGGTTCTCTTACTTGCAGCTCAGCCCTTAGCACGAACCAGGCTCTGATACCATGAAAAGATGCAGGGGGGAAGAGAGCTTAAGCTTGCAAGCACACACACACACTCACAAAACCCTAATAGAGAACACACAAGGTGAGAGGCTGAAAATCTTCTTCTTCTCTACTCAACACTCAACACACCATATACAAGAATAAGAGTACACACAATATGAAAGGTACTCAACCAATACATACCCGGGTTCTCTATAGTGTGAACCCGACTAAATGAGCTGGCGCTATAACTATGCCAGTCTCTAGAGTGGCTGTCACACAGCCTGTCATCCCACTGGCCGCATATCACCCAAGATCTCACCAACCATGCCAGTGGTGTAAGTGCGGGGCCTATCCCCCAGGCGGGTCATCAAGTGTCCACCGCCTCACTAGAGCTCGATATCTCAACAGGAGGGGGAGGGGAGGAAGAGAAGGAGAAGGGAGAAGAAAGGAGGTTGAAGGAGTAAAAGATTTTAGTTTTGAATTTTGAGGGGATCAAAAAGTGAATGAAAGTGACTCTGAAATGTGTATACATAGCAATGATTAGTATGCATATTTTAAGTCACATCATAAGCTACTATACCTACTAAAATATACCTACCATGAGATTAACTAGTCAAATTAAGCTAGCACCTTAAGAAAAAAAAACTTAAAATTTCTAATGACACCCCTCATATCATCTCAACCTCCCCCTAATGTGGGACTCATGCTTACACCATGTGTGCTTGCTCTAGGGTTAACACCATATGTTTGGAAAAGTGCAGCGTTCACAACATGGTTTAAGTACTTCTGGTGGAGTGAACCTTAAGTTTTCTAATCCTACTCCCTCTCCTTCACTAGAGTTTTGCCTAAAGATAGGGCGGTTCAATGCCTGTTGAGATATCGAGCTCGTCTAGTGAGGCGGTGGACACTGATGACCCGCCTGGGGGATAGGCCCCACACTTACACCACTGGCATGGTTGGTGAGATCTTGGGTGATATGCAGCCAGTGGGATGACAGGCTGTGTGACAGCCATTCTAGAGACTGGCATAGTTATAGCGCCAGCTCATTTAGTCGGGTTCACACTATAGAGAACCCGTGTATGTATTGGTTGAGTACCTTTCATATTGTGTGTACTCTTATCTTGTATATGGTGTGTTGAGTGTTGAGTAGAGAAGAAGAAGATTTTCAGCCTCTCACCTTGTGTGTTCTCTATTAGGGTTTTGTGAGTGTGTGTGTGTGTGCTTGCAAGCTCTCTTCCCCCCTGCATCTTTTCATGGTATCAGAGCCTGGTTCGTGATAAGGGCTGAGCTGCAAGCAAGAGAACCACAGGAAGCAGTACGAGGGTAAGAGCTTCAACTACTCTTCCCTATTGTGTTGGTGACTACACCCTTGTCGGGAGCTCTACGGGAGGTACCGGCAAACGGTCTCTGATTGAGGAGCTTTCTTCACGGGAGTAAAGCTATAGGGCAACTATACAGTTCTATTGGACTATTAATTTTCGGACCGAAAACGCGTTTGGGCACGTCTGGACCTCCGTTTTTCAGAAAACAGGCGATTTCGAGCACTACGGGTAAGTCATCGATTCTCTGCAGAACCCTGCAGGAAGACAGATTGATTGTGCAGACACTGTGGGTGCTGCAAAGAGGTCTACAGTTGCCATTGGGTGTATGTATGCACATTGAAGTCACTGGTTGTGACATTTGAGAGTACTACAGTACCGCTGTGCAGAAAATACAGCAGTTTGTGCAGAAAAACCAGAGTGCAGTTTCTGGTAAAATTGTGTGTTTGGCAAGATGTCAAATGATGGGATAACTCAAATTGTGGCTGAGAAGCTTGACAAGAATAACTTCCATGCTTGGAGGTTCAGGTTGACGAACTTCCTGATGGGAAAAGGCTATTGGGACTACATAGAAGGTGAGCATGAAGAGGCACCGGAGATACCGGATATAAATCTGACTATTTTGCAAATGTGAAAGAGTTTAAAGACTGGAACCAAGGAGCGAGGAAGGTTATGTATTGGCTATCCATTAGTATACAGGACACCATGATTGGGCACATTCAGGATGCCAAGTCCCCCAAGGACGCGTGGGACACCTTGGTAAAGCTCTATGAAACAAATACCAAGGCACGTAAGATACAGTTGAAGAATGAACTTCATACTGTGGAGAAAAAGAGCATGTCTGTGAATGACTATGCGCTGAAGATAAAGGGTATTGTGGAATCCCTTGCATCTATTGGTGTGTCAGTAGAGATGATGATGATAAGGTGGAGGTCTGTCTACATGGTCTTGGGCCACAATACAAGGCGTTCAAGACGTCTATTCAGACTCGGGAAAACATTCCCAACTTTACAGATTTGGTGTCTATGCTGATTATCGAAGAGAAGAACTTGGGTGAAGACCAACAGTCTTCACAAAGCAAAAACAGTTCAGAGCAACAGGCCTTCTACACGAGTTCAGGAAGAGGACGAGGTAGAGGGGGCCGTGGACGAGGTCAAGGAGGTGGCCGAACAGGTAATCAGAATTATGGTCAGCAGAGCAGCAACAACAACAACAATCCCAGAATCAACAACAACAACAACACGTAGGTGGAAGAGGTAAATTTAGAGGCAGGGGGAGTCAAAGAGGCCGTGGAAATTGGCAAAGGCAATATAATGATGCACGTGAATGCTATTACTGTGGTAAGCCTGGACATGTGCAGTCAGAATGTTATAGAAGCAGGCTGACATGCAAAATGGGAAAGTGCAGCAAAACAACTATGCATCCTCAAGCAGAAATAATGAGGATAATGAAAGGTTGTTTGTTATGCAGCATGTCGTGAATGCCATGTCTGAAAATGTTGATGTAGCACAAAAAGATAATGTATGGTATGTGGATTCAGGCGCTTCGAACCACATGACGAGTCATGGGGAGTGGTTCAAGGAGATGAAAAACCCGGAAAGACCAGGTTTTGTGGAAACAGGGGATGACACTGCTCATCCAATTGCCCACGTTGGAGATGTGCCATTGTCTATGCAGGATGGCAAAGTGAAGTACCTTGCAGATGTACTTCATGTACCGAACATAACAAAGAATCTGGTTTCAGTTGGCCAGATGATTGAGCAGGGTTTGCAGGTTCGGTTTAACCCTGATGGATGTTATGTTGAAGATTTTAAAGACAAGTGCAGGTTGGTTGCAAAAGGCAACAGAGTGGGCAGAATGTTTACGTTGGATGTAGACATGCCTGAAATGAGTGCTGCGATGTTTGCAAATGGTTCAGGAGTTGTTGCAGACACAGACATATGGCATAAAAGCATTGGACATGTAAATGTGCAGAGATTGAAGTCTATGTAGACAAAAGGAATTGTGACAGGGCTGCCAAAATTTAAAGTGGAAGGTATGCAGAAAATATGTGAAGCATGCCAATTTGGGAAGCAAACAAAGCATGTGTTTCCACGTAACAGATATGTGAGCAGAAATGCACTAGATGTTGTGCATTCAGATGTATGGGGTCCTACGAAGACCGTGTCTATGGACAGGTACTATGTCGCTTTCATCGATGACCACACAAGGAAAGTGTGGGTATATTTCATGAAGGAGAAGAGTGAGATGTTCACTCACTTTCAGAATTTTAGAGTTTTGGTTGAAAAGCAAACAGGGAAATATGTAAAGTGTCTAAGGTCAGATGGAGGGGGAGAGTACTTCTCCAATGAGTTCTCTGAATTCTTGAAGAAGAATGGTATTCGGAGACAGTTTACATGCAGATACACTCCGCAGCAAAATGGAGTTGCTGAGCGGAAAAACAGGCACATTGCTGAGATTGCATGAGCATTGATGGAAGAGAAGAATATGCCGCATTGCTATTGGGCTGAGGCTGTTTCTACAGCAGTAAACATCATGAACAGGACTCCAACTGCAGTCATACATGATGTAACTCCAGAGGAGAGGTTTACTGGCAGAAAACCAGATTTGTCTCATCTGAAAGTCTTTGGATATATTGCATATGTGCATGTGCCAGATGAGCTGAGAACTAAGCTGGATCCAAAAGCTGAAAAATGTGTGTTTATTGGATACTCCCTTGAGCAAAAGGGATACAGGTGTTATAACCCTGCTACACGTGAGTTGAGGGTAAGCAGGGATGTTGTCTTTGATGAGATGAGCAGCTGGTATGCTGCTGAAAAAGAAGCTATTGGGGCTGATGTGAGTGGAAGTGTGGTTGCATAGAATGCAGGTCAGTAATCACAGTCTTTGAGTGGACCAGGAGAGTCCTCATCTAGTGGACCACGAGAGTCCTCATCTAGTGGGTCTGTTGATAGACCATGGAGTGGCAGGCTACGTCATAATACCAGTCCTGCAAATGTGATTAGTACATCACGTAAAGGAAAAGAGAAAGTGGTTGAGCCCCTTGGTATGCCTGACATTTCTGCAGGGCATTCTCATGTTGATGGAGAGTCTAGTGGCTCAGATATGAACCTTGATGAGGAGCTTGGGATCCCAGCTATGAGAACACCTGGTGTAAAGAAGGCTATGGAAGCCATGAATGAAAAGCTGCGAAGATCAGGGAGAGTGAAGAACCCTGTGCAGAGATTTACATATGATGGTTATGTGGCACATCACTATGCATATATGGCAAAGGTTGTGCAGGTTGTAGAGCCCACATGCATTGATGAGGCTGTTGGAAATGTGTGTTGGGAGAAAGCTATGGATGAGGAGATGGATGCACTATATGGAAATGAAACTTGGGATTTAGTGCAATTACTTGAAGGCAAGAAAGCCATTGGATGCAAGTGGGTGTACAAAGTTAAACATAACAGTGATAAAAGCATAAATAGGTACAAGGCTAGATTGGTAGCCAAAGGATATGCGCAGACATATGGGATTGATTATGAGGAAACTTTCAGCCCAGTTGCCAAGATGGCAACGGTGAGAGTTGTGATAGCAATGGCTGCGTCAAAGCAATGGTCTTTACATCAGATGGATGTAAAGAATGCATTCTTGCATGGGGATTTGCAAGAAGAGGTGTATATGTTGCAGCCACCTGGTTATGAGGATGTGGGTCACCCCGAGTATGTTTGCAGGTTGAAGAAAGCCTTGTATGGCTTAAAGCAAGCACCAAGAGCATGGTTTGACAAGATTTCTGAATATCTTGTCACTATTGGCTTTCATGTAGCCAATGCAGATTTCTCGCTATATGTGAGACATGGTGATAGAGGAGTTGTGCTTGTTGTCATCTATGTAGATGACTTGATCATTACGGGGGACCATGATGCAGAGATCTTTGATGTAAAGATCTTGCTTAGACAGAAGTTCGAGATGAAGGATCTGGGGGAGCTCAGATATTTCTTGGGCATTGAGGTGATTAGGTCACCACATGGTATTGGATTACTGCAGAGACAATATGGCTTGGACATGTTGTCCAAGTATGGTATGACAGGCTGTAAGCCTATTTCTGTGCCATTGGATCAGAATGGCAAGTTGAGTGCAGATTCAGGAGAGATCTTGGAGGATCCTACTATGTACAGGAGCATAGTAGGAAGTTTGATCTACATGACGATCACCAGACCAGATTTGAGCTATGCTGTTGGGTTGGTGAGTCAGTTTATGCAGGTTCAACGGAAACCGCATTTGGATGCAGTGAGACGCATACTGAGGTATGTGAGGTCTACTTTGCATTGTGGACTATTCTATGAGACTGGGACAGAGATATGTGTACATGGGTACACAGATGCTGATTGGGCTGGTAGTATCTCAGATAGAAGATCTACCAGTGGATTCATGTTTTTCTTTGGGGAGTGCTACTGTGACTTGGAGCAGCAAGAAGCAGCCTACAGTTGCTCTATCGAGTACAGAGGTCGAGTACAGAGGAGCTGCTATGGCAGCATGTGAGGTAGCTTGGTTGAGGAAGCTACTTGCAGATTTGGGTCTATCAGTGGATAGACAAGTTGTCATTTTCTGTGACAACATTAGCAGTATACAGTTGGCCAGGAACCCAGTCTTTCATGCTCGTACGAAGCACATAGAGGTCCACTACCACTTCGTCAGAGAGACGGTCTTGGCAGGAGACCTTGACCTTGTTTATGTCAGCACAGAGGATCAGGTAGCTGACATCTTCACCAAAGCATTGGGTACAAAGAAGCTCCGCAGATTCAGGGCTTCGCTTGGTGTACATGAGATGGAGTTGAGCTCGAGGGGGAGTGTTGAGATATCGAGCTCGTCTAGTGAGGCGGTGGACACTGATGACCCACCTGGGGGATAGGCCCCACACTTACACCACTGGCATGGTTGGTGAGATCTTGGGTGATATGCAGCCAGTGGGATGATAGGCTGTGTGACAGCCATTCTAGAGACTGGCATAGTTATAGCGCCAGCTCATTTAGTCGGGTTCACACTATAGAGAACCCGTGTATGTATTGGTTGAGTACCTTTCATATTGTGTGTACTCTTATCTTGTATATGGTGTGTTGAGTGTTGAGTAGAGAAGAAGAAGATTTTCAGCCTCTCACCTGGTGTGTTCTCTATTAGGGTTTTGTGAGTGTGTGTGTGTGTGTGCTTGCAAGAGCTCAAGCTCTCTTCCCCCCTGCATCTTTTCAATTTTCACAAATTTCATGTTGCCACCTGAGTTTATTAAGGAATCTGGGGCTTGGAGAACCGTGGTATCTATGATTTCCAAGGGTTCTATGGTTGCTCCAACCACATCTATATTTAATTATCTCATTTCTTCCCAAATTTGATCGCTTAAGGTAGATACAAAGGAATCTTGTCTTTTTAACCGAGGAGCACTTTGTTGCATTTGATGGGATTGGAGGCTAGGTGGGTTTGAGGATGTATGATTTGGTGCACTACAATCGACTAGAGTATTGTTTCTAACCATTAGTCAGTATATCAAGTTCGCATTCAAGGGTTTCTCTCTACTGAATCAATCTCCTAGTGCTTCCTTTACGAATGTCTAAATGGATTTTATTCTATCCAAGTTACAAAAAATATTTGAGTTATTTTTAATTTTTACTTTTTATTTTTTTGGGCTCACATATGTTGGCTAATGGCTCACACTTTGTGGACTCACGTATGTTGGTTGATGGCTCGTGCTTTGTGGACTTATGCATGGCTCACATGTATGGTGGCTCATACCTTTTTGTATGAAATAGAATCATGTGGGTCGAGTGAGTTAGACTCACATCATGCCTTGGTAGGTAGGCTCACGTCTTGTGGAGTCACATATGTGAGCTCATGCATGTTGGCTCTCATGTAATTACACTTGTGATTATGTGTTTTTATTTATTTTTGTTTATTTTACATACTCTAAGCTACCAGTTTCACAATGCATGAACAAAAATCGTAACTTTTTCACTCTAATCCACACCAAATGGAGCTCAAGGATTAACAATATTTTCCACACTCAAGGGGGTCACCTAAAAGTATGTAAGTATACCATGTGAGTTCAAATGAATGGGGTTTTTTAATTCAAAATTTTAAGGTAAATTTACAGAAATACGTTTACAGAAGGTGTTTTTTTATCGATGTTCAAAAAAAATCATAAGTCCATAAAGACAAAGGGGGTCATTTTATTCATGAAAAATTCACAGGTAAGGGGTTTTTTAAATACCCCTTGAATGCACGTGATATACAGGGTTTCTTAGTAGTACATCCCTGAGTTTCCACACCCAATTATATGCCAAAGCATGAGTAATCTACATCAAATGTCAAGGATAGAGACACCACTCATGTATAAACATGCCATGAATGAATGGTGTCCAAATCTTAAACTTGGATGGGCGCCCCCAAAGATCCGATAGTTTTTCTCTCCAAGAGCTTGTGGTAGTGATCTAGGATATGCTCCCTAGTGTTATAAATGCATCAATATATTATGAAATGAAGCAATGTACAAGTAATAGGCCAAATAGAAGCTTTGGGCGCTTGCCCGGTCACAGTTTAAGTGTGTGTGAACACTTATGGCCATATATAAAAGGTAAATTCTCTCATAATGTAACATTCTCCCATTATGCAGTTGAGCTTTCCCACTTGCTAAACCTCTCTCTTATGCATGTTAGTGAGTGTGTGTGTGTGATTTGATGTGAGAGGAGGGAGTAGTGCTCATAATGTAACGCAATGGTGTGACAACGCTCATGGGAGAAGGCGAATGGTAAGCTATCCATGACAGTTTTGAGGTTGGAGACCTCAAGGATTATGAGGTCAGTCACATCGAAAACATCCCCACGACACGTTGAGGTGAGTGGTTCCGTCTTTGCTATCTCTTAGCCTTAACATTTTTTGGCGTTGCTATAGGGAGTAATCCCTCGGCTTTATTATTTGTTTTTCTCTAATCTATGGTTTACCCATTGCTTACACTCTTGAATAGTAGAGTGCCATGAACGAATGTGGGATTTGATAGAGATTTGTGTGGAAATGGTGTGATTTTTGCTTTCTTTTTACTCTCTTTTTTGTGTTTAGAAGCATGCTAAAATAGTGTCAATGGCATCCTCATTGCATGGAGGAATACATTGGCATGTAAATTATTAGATTGTTACTAGTTAGGGTTGTGTTTGTTAGGAGAAGTAGTTTGTAAGGTCAATTGATTCCTCATTGCATGGAGGAATGTATTGGGTCGTGTTTTTTAGCCTTCTTTTTGTGATAAACATAGAGCTTTTTTGTTTAAATTTTGTGTTTTTTGTTATGTTTAAGTGCATTAGATTGTTAGCAACTATTGTAAGAAACTTAATCATAAACAAAATTCAAAAAACATAAAAAAAACTCTTAAAATTCACTAATTACTCTTAATGGATTGGTTTTTTCCATTAAGGGATGATTAATGAATCCCAAGAGCCAAAAATTTTAAAAATGTGTTTTTGTATCCATTTTAATCATATAGGGTGTGGAAATTAGTGCTTTTGAGTGTTCTAAGAGCGTTTAGATACATCTAAACACCCAATTACATCATTTTCTTCATCATTTGGTGAATTCTTATTCTGTTTTACCTTACTACACCAAGAAAAAAGGGTGTAAATTAATCCTTAAGTAATCTTTAATTATTAAGTTAATGACACAATAAACTATGCAAATAGTTTAACATTTGCATTAGTAATCTAATGATATGTAATATTGTGTGAATTAATTTATGATTAAAGATTAATTAGAGTCCAAAAATTGAGCCACAAAAGGAAAAAATTTAGTATAAGTGTTAATCTTTGATTAGTACTTAAGCTAATTTTTACACAACTCATTAGCGTTGATTGGAGCTTAGTTGTCATGTATTTAATACATGTGTAAGAGATGTGTTAGAGGAAAGTGGACATGAGCAAAGAAAAGGTTGCAAGTTATTATGGGCATTGAATGAGGGGTAAGAGAGAGTGTTGACTTTTGTCTCTCGCCTTTTTAAGAAAACCACCTTTTTGAACTTTCCCACTTGTGAAAACCAAGAAACCACCTTAACCAAAATAGAAACTACTCATAAGTAGTTTTCATTTTGAGAAAACCACCTACGAAAACCAAGAAACCACCTTAATCAAAATGGAAACTACTAACGAGTAGGGTCGCACGTGCCATGTGGTAACCTAAAAAAATATCAAAAACATCACGGCACCATGTCATCGATCACGATTGTGATTGCCACATCACCAATCACGATTCATGGAACGTGATTGCCATGTCACTAATCACGTTAAAAATTTTAAAAAATTCACGATGTCATGTCACTGATCATGATCATGATTGCCAAGTCACCAATCACATTGAAAATATTTAAAAAAATCACAATGCCATGTCATCATTCACGGCCATGATTGCCACATTACCAATCACAATTCATGGAACGTGATTGCCACTCCACTAATCACTAAAAAATATTAAAAAAAATCACGATGCCACATCATGAATCACAACCATGATTGACATGTCACCAATCATGGTTCACGAAACATGATTACCACATGACTAATCACATTTTAAAAAATCATGATGCCACATCATCGATCACGACGACTATGATTGGCACATGATCAATCACGATTCATGGAACATGATTGCCATGTCACTAATCATGTTTAAAGTATTAAAAAATTTAATAAAAATCACCATGCCATGTCACCTATCATGGTCATGATGAGTGAGTGCCACATCACCAATCACAGTTCACGGAACGTGAGTGCCACATCACTAATCATGTAAAAAAATAAAAAATACAGTGTCACATCATTGATCATGGCTGGATCGATGACACATCATTGATCATGGCTATGATTGCCACGATGATGGTGCCACATCATCAATCACGATCGGTGCCACATCATCCATCACGGTCGTGATTGCCATGTCATCGATTATGGCCGTGATTGCCACATCGCCAATTAGGTTCACGGAACGTGATTGCCATATCATCCATTATGGTTCCGGCCCCGTGATCATATCCGCCATATCATCAATCATGCCTCTTGAATCACGATCGTGAAAAATTAAACCTACAAAATCATGGTGCAAGAACAAGGTTAAAAGAGGAAAGAATGGCTAGCATAGAAGGTCAAAGCTTACCCCTACACATGCAGATGTTTGATTTAGACCTCAAAGCCATCCTTATGCAACCATTGAGACCTATGCCACACATTGAGCCATCACACTCCTTAGGGCCTCGTACCCGCATTGGACCAACTCTATATACATGAGTGCTCCACTAGGTTTCACAAAGCTATAATGCCACCAATTTCAAGTCCCTTCCATAACACTAATTTCAACCCAATCAGTTCTCAAATCCCTTTATCCTTTAGTGAGAACAAACTCTTTCCATGCTTAACAATTTAGGAAGGGGGGTCATACATGGGTTGAAAGATGTCCTAGGCCAAGAAGGAGCTACACATAGCTCAAGGGATACCCTTAAACATGCTGCCTAGTAAATATCCAAATATATGAATACATTTGATGGTTCCACGAACCCATCTGAGTTCATGCAAACAGTGTTGTGATGCTTTTAGATGCTATTGATGACTGCTACATGCCCTTGCCTAGGGAATATCCAAATATATGAATACATTGATGGTTGCACGGACCCATCTGAGTTCATGCAAGTGTTAGGTTCAAGCTTTTACACCTCGGATCGTTTTTTGAGTTAATATCAAAGCTAGGTTAGGAGGTTTTATTAGATTAAAGAGTGATATTAGGAGAAGATTAGGTCTTGATTAGGAGCTTTCCTTGCCATTAGAGTTTAGGGTTTGCTTTGCTAGTTAGTGGCTAAGGTTTTAGCACTCCTGTGCAGATAATTTGGGAGTTTTCGTCTTCATTAGAGTCGGAGAGCATTGTAATCTCTATGTGGAGGAAGAGAGAGAGTCCATGGTCAACTGAGCTACGAAGAGGAATAGCGGATTTGTTAGAGAGGTTCCTCCGATAATTGGAGAGCATTAGCAAGATCAGCACTAAGACGCCGTTGCACGGCCCCATTAGAGCTGTAATAGCTTCAATTTTTTACAAGTGCCTGGCACAGAACTTGTTGACTAGATAGGCATTTAGCTCATGGGCAGAGCAGAAAATGCTCTCCTCCTCAACTGGTAGTGCCGCATTCTCTGAAAGGTTGCCTAGCGTGTCAACACCAACTATAGTAGCATCTACAGTCACGTAAGCACAGTAGCTTCCACTTGAGCTCATTTTCAACCCACACCTACAAGCCAAGTCGTAGTAGCAACAGATTACCCCATCGATGGGCTTCTTCTGCTAGAATCCTGAGCTCATGCACATGGTGAATTTATCTCTGGGCACCATTCACATGCTTTTATCAATTTGGTTATAGGCATCTCCATCTCCAATAATTTTTGGAGTCACCAAGACATCTTCTTCAAATCAAGCCCCATTAACAAAGACATAACCAATATTTTTTCCTTTTGCATTGTACTTTATCATAAATCTTGATCATTATTGATCCACCAAGATTCTCATCTAGTGAAAAGTGGGCACATGTCGTACTTAATTATAAATATGAACAAGCAGGTTCAACCACAATTCTCGATTGGTGGGAAGAGACATAATTTATGGGTGCTTTGCCCTAGCATCTTTAATGCTCAAAAAGAATGAAACCCTCTATGTCCCTCCTAGGAATAGAGCAGTCACTCTTTAAGAAATGCTACTATCACTTGCATTCAAGCCGTATATAAAAACCCCTCGCACTTCTCGGGCAATCACTCTGTAAGAAATGCTCCTATCAACTATGTTCAAGCCTATATAAAACCCTCACACATCCCTCCTAGGCCTTGGGCAGTAAGAAATGTTCCTATCACCTACATTTATTCCCTATATAAAAACCCCTTCTCTCTCTCTCTCTCTCTCTCTCTCTCTCTCTTCCATGTTTGCCAAAGCACGCATGTGCACATGCACGTGCACCACAACACTAAAGAATCTCTGTATTGTATTATGATTTACTATCTTAGTAATGCCAAAGGTATGGGACCTCTAAGAATTACATAATTAGAAGGGGCTTGGCATCCTATGCTATATGAGGGGTTTACTAGACAACACAAAGTTTGAAGTGACTACATTTTTTTTATATTCACAATTTATTTTAAAAAGTGTAAGGGAATCTTAATCAAAGAGTGAATAAGTGTGGTTCAAAACAAGTTAACTCTTTTAATTCCAAATTAAGTAGCATATTCAAATTGTCAAAATTTTGGATAACGAGTTTTCAAAATACTCCTTGAATGCATGTGCCATCGAGGGTTTTCAATGAACCACTTAAAGGCACCTCTGAGTGGGAAGATAAGTGACAAGCTTCAAATGAGTGCTAAAAAAACATCTTTAAGTATAACTTGCATCACATTGTGGAAGCAAGGTGCAAGTGCACTTTGAAACATGCACACACACCATATGTATATATATATGTGTATACATACGTATATACATATGTACATATATACATATATAAATGTATTATGTATATGTATGCATGCATGTATGTATATATATAGGATTTACAAGATACATCAACACAATGTTGCCTACAAGGTTTGAACATGTGACTTCAAGCACCCTTACCAACTGGTCTTGAGTTCTTTTTTTTTCTCGAAGGTACAGGAAATTTTAGAAACACACACACACACACCCAGCCTCCGTGAGGTGGAGGCGGCCCCGCCAAGAGAGCGTTGGTCTCTACTCCCAAGGTCTTGTGTTCAAGTCTTGGGGGCCTCGTTAGGTACCTACCCTTGATGGGTTGATTATAAGCAAATACAATGGGTTCGCCAGCCCTCGTCTTGAGTTCTTTTGGAAAGTGAAGCATCAACACAAATTGCACCTAGATGCATCCAAAGGGAGGTACAAGGTTCGAATCTACCCTTGGCATATGTAATTCACATTTGTTTCACAAAAGGAACTCTCTCTCTCTCTCTCTCTCTCTCTCTCTCTCTCCATCACACATACACACACGAAACAACAAAAAATATGAATCAATGAAGGAACGGGATTCATGACTACCTCAGTCTTAGGCACCTCTGAGACACTACGATTGTTGCAGTGTGTGTATCCACCCTAAGATAAGACACAAGGAACATGGTTTTGCCGTCCAGGCATGGATGAGGGATGATCTAATAAAGCATATTCTGACAAGAAGAGATATTTATCAAGTAAAGGATTATTTTAATTTTTAGCATTTATAAATAGAAGTCGGTACGCGGGGCCTACGCGTATGTGATCACGTTGTGATCTCCTCTACCCGGAACATGAAGGCACGTCATGTTATATAGGTGGGTATTTGTGATGGGAACAAGCATTGCGTAGATCCATTGCTAGCTAGAAAGCTCAGCTGTTTTCTCCTGCAGATCTCAGATCTCACCATGTCTGAAGAGCACCACCACCACCTCTTCGGCCGCCATAAGCATGATGAAGAGCAGGCCCCCCCTCCCCCTCCTGATCAGTACTCTGAAGACGCCATCTCCTACCA
>NC_141059.1:21394069-21454069 GCF_041138505.1 Cibotium barometz | reverse complement strand
CATATATGTTTTCTATTTAATTTATATTTTATTAAAAGCTACTTTTTATTCTCTCTCTCACTCTCTTTCTCTCTCTTTTCACCCTCCCTCATTACATCTCTCTCTCTCTCTCTCTCCAGGTCTGCCCCATCTCACCCTCTCTCAAGCATATTCTACACATAGATGCAGATGTACGCACATGCATGCATATACTCTCTCTCTCTCTCTCTCTCTCTCTCTCTCTCTCTCTCTCTCTCTCACACACACACACACACAGACACACACACATGTACACACCGCACATACACTAATCTAAACGCACACTCTTTCCTCCCACACAAACTATCTCCTATGTAGAAATTATCTGCCTCTCTCTCTCTCTCTCTCTCTCTCTCTCACACACACACACACACACACATGTACAAACCGCACATACACTAATGAAAACACACACTATCTCCTCCCACACAAACTATCTCCTACATAGAAATTCTCAATCTCTCTCTCTTTCTCTTTGTCTCTCTCTCATGCACACACACTCTCTCTCTCTTCACGCACACTCTCTCACTAATGAAAACACACACTATCTCCTCCCACACGAACTACTACATAGAAATTCTCAGTCTCTCTCTCTTTCTCTCTGTCTCTCTCTCATGCACACACACTCTCTCTCTCTTCACGCACACTCTCTCACTTAGAAACTCTCTCTCTCTCTCTCTCTCTCTCTCTCTCTCTCTCTCTCTCTCACACACACACACACACACACTTAAATAGATTTACACACATATATATAGTTTTAATTAATTAAATTTTAGATTAAATTTTAATGGTAGGGATGAGTGGTGAGGTGTGCTCACTCTCAAATAAATGCATCTTACATGTAATCTCTCTCTCTCTCTCTCTCTCTCTCTCTCTCTCTCTCACACACACACACACACACACACACACACACACATGCACATGCACACCCTCTTTCTCTCGCATACACATGCACACACTCTCAAATGTCGAAACTCTCTCTCTCTCTCTCTCTCTCTCTCTCTTACACGCACACACATGTACACACATGCACATGTACTAGCACATGTACTAATGCAAACACACACTCTTTCCCCCTACACACTCTCACACATAGACTTCCATGTCTCTGTCTCTGTGTTTTCTCTCTCTCTCTCTCTCTCTCTCTCTCTCTCTCTCTCTCTCTCTCTCTCCACTCACACACACACACACACACACACGTACACACATGCACATGTACTAATGCAAATACACTCTTTCCCCCTACACACTCTCACACACATACACTAATGAAAACACACACTATCTCCTCCCACACAAACTATCTCCTACATAGAATTTCTCAGGCTCTCTCTCTCTCTCTCTCTCTCATGCACACACACACTCTCTCTCACACATAGAAACTCTCTCTCTCTCTCTCTCTCTCTCTCTCTCTCTCTCTCTCTCTCTCTCTCTCACACACACACACACACATAGATTTACACACATATATATAATTTTAATTAATTAAATTTTAGATTAAATTTTAATGGTAGGGATGAGTGGTGAGGTGTGCTCACTCTCAAATAAATGCATCTTACATGTAATCTCTCTCTCTCTCTCTCTCTCTCTCTCTCTCTCTCTCTCACACACACACACACATGCACATGCACATGCACACCCTCTTTCTCTCACATACACATGCACACTCTCAAATGTCGAAACTCTCTCTCTCTCTCTCTCTCTCTCTCTCTCTCTCTCTCTCTCTCTCTCTCTCTCTTACACACACACACACACACACATGTACACACATGCACATATACTAATGCAAACACACACTCTTTCCCCCTACACACTCTCACACATAGAATTCCATGTCTATGTCTCTCTCTCTCTCTCTCTCTCTCTCTCTCTCCCCTCCACACACACACACACACACACGCTATCTCTCTTCTCACACACACTCTCCCACATATAGAAACTCTCTCTCTCTCTCTCTCTCTCACACACACACACACACAGATACATTCATGCACACACACAAACACACTTCTTTCTCATGCACTCTCTCTCTCTCTCTCTCTCTCTCTCTCTCTCTCTCTCTCTCACACACACACACACACACACCCACATGTAAATATATATTATCTATAATATTATGTTTTATTATATTTAGAGATGTATACCTATATATACATGTGCATTTATAAAATAAATAAACACATATACACATATTTTTTTAATCAATATTAAATTTTAACACGTGGGGACGCATGATGAGGTGTGTTCACTCTTAAATAAGTGTATCTTATATACAATATCTTTTGTCTTCTCTTTTACATACATATGTATGTGATTGTGTGTGCACATACACATGTATGTGTGATTGTGTAATGTCTTCACGCGTCATGCATGTGTTGTGCAAGTGTCTTGATTGTGTGTGTTAGTGTGTATTTGTTGTGTGTGTGTGTGTGAACACGGTGTGTATGTTTTTATATGTATAGTAGTGAGTGTTTGCATGTACGTGTGTGTGAGCATGTGAATATAGTCGTGTGTACATCTATGTGTGTGCACGTGCAGGTGCATATGTGTGTGTGTGAGTGTGTGCACCTGTACTTGTGTATGTGAGTGTCTTTATGTGCTTGTGTGCATGTATACACGTGTGTATATGCGAGCTTAAGTATGTGTGTAAGTGTGCATATCTCTATATGTTCATGTGTGTCCATGTGTGCGTGTGTATGTGTGTTTGTATGCGTGTGTGCACGTATCATGTGCTTGTGTCTGTGTGTTATGTGTGTGTGTATGTGTATGCATGAACATACATGTGTGTGCGTCGATATACATATAAATCTATTTACATATACATGCTTACATACCTATAGATACGCATACATACATAATATATATACCTGTGTGTGTATGTATATTCTCTCTCTTACACATGCACATAATATATATGTTTGTGTGTGTATGTGCAAGCTTGAGTATGTGTGCAAGTGTGCATATCTCTATATGTTGCACGTGGTGTGTCCATGTGTGCGAGTGTGTGTATGTGTGTTTATGTGCGTGTGTGCACGTATCATGTGCTGGTGTCTGTATGTTGTGTGTGTGTGTGTGCATGAACATACATGTGTGTGCGTCGACATACATATAAATCTATTTATATATACATACATACCTATAGATACACATACATACATAATATATATATATAAGTGTGTGTATCTATAGGTATATAAGCATGTATACAAAGATTTCATTGAAAGATGTGAGATGAGATCTTCTTAGATTCAAATTCAAAATTGCATTGGAAGATGTGAGATTTGGCTCCTCCTCACGCTTGGGGTTATTTTGAATTAGCCCCACCTCCTTTGCCCACGTGAAGGGAGGTGGGGTTGTGGTTAATCTTGTATAGATAGATATAGGAAAAATTTTGGAAATAATATCGAGTAGATTTAAGGATTTTCTTTATTTTGATTAGTTGTGAAATATGTTTAAAAAATATAAATCATGCCTTCAAGGTTAGATTTTTTAATAAAATGAATCTTTTTGTGCCCTTGTATCTAGCATCTCATAAGAGGGAGGGGAGGGGGAGGGGGAATGAACGAACGAAATGTACATAAACATGTGATGTTTTTGGTTAGGATAGGCTCCATATGATTTTTATGGTTAGGACAGGCTCCATACGAAAGCTAGGACCAACAAATCTGTGGGAAGAGTAGAGTATATTGATGTATGTGTGTGGGAAGTGGAGGAGTAGACTTTAGGCTTGATTTTAGGCACCTTCAAAGACACCTTTTCAATGATACTTTTTTTTTGGGGACCAATATATATAGAACCATAACCCCTCCTGAGCCTATCCCACAACCTATTCGAGAGTTAATCATAGAAATAATAAGGAACCTCAGAGCATGCCAAAGGTCATAGCTGAACCCATTAACATTCTTAAGAAACCACAAAAAGAACTAGTTCTAGAGCCTTTGTCTTTAGAACCAATCCAACCAAATTTCACATTGCTAGATGCAGTGACTCAATGGAAGGTGAAAGTTGGCCTTCCATGGGTAATCATAGTCACCATAATATTTTATCCGATGTAATAGGCGATGACTTCATTTCGACCCCATCATAGGCACCACCTCCTAGTGAAAAATCAATGCACATCCCCATCATAGGCACCGATGTAATAGGTGATGACTTCATTTCGACCCCATCATAGGCACCACCTCCTAGTGAAAAATCAATGCACATCCCCATCATAGGCACCGCCTCCTAGTGAAAAATCAATGCACATCCCCTACACATTGGCAAGTCCAATCACACCTCCGAGTAAGTATGAGCTAAGTGAGCGTGAATATTTCACAAGAGACATAGCAGGCCTCACAACCTTCTTATCCCTCGAAAGTCCAAGTGCCCATAAGTTCTGTTATACAAGGAAATTCTTAACTTTGGAGAGACGTATCAAACTAGATGATTGGGAATCTAAAAACCCACACACCTAAACCTAAAGAGGGGCAAGAGGGTAAGTCATGCCACACTCAGTGCTCTCCATTCTTACCCAAGCAAAAGGACAGCCAAAAGTGTGCATGAACAAGATGGGACACTATTTCAAAAGATATGAAATGAACATCGTGTTACCTGTCATTTATAAAGGCACAACATTATCTACAACCTTGGATGATGGTGTTGGTGTCGGTATTATCACCAGGGATTGCTAGGAGTCTTGGGGAAGCCCACCACTCAAAGGAACAAGCCTCATGGTAAAGGTTGTCGAGATAGGAACACAGCGAAACATTTGGGCATCTGTCACGAACAAAGATTAAGACCTTTGAGCAGCTAAGCTTCCACCACACTTTGGTGGTGATGGATTTTCAGACAATAGTGCCATACACTATGATCCTCGAAGGGCCTTATATGAGAGTCACAAGGCTAATTCACGATTGGGAAATTAATCACATTTACATATGCAAAGGAAATCAATCCTTGAAAATAAACTTGAAAACATGGAAGACTCATTCCATGGGTCAGGGCATATGAGTCTAACACACCCGTTGGGACCACGTCAATTGATATCTGTAAAGTTGTACAAGATGTTGGATGGTGAAGATAACCAAAGAATATAAACCTCCCGCAGCTTGCCAATTCCAACGATTGGATTCACATTTAGGCAACCATGTACACTCTTCCAAAAAATCTCGGAACAAGGTTTGCACAATTGGATAGTGCCAAAATCCCATCCATGTTCGTGCTCGACGCATTTGAAACAGAACCAGCGTGGTGGAACACAGTCGCCTTAAGCTTGAGTTTTCCCATAAAGACCACCTAGATGTATGGCCCACCTTGGTTGATTGTCAGTGCTAGCCACAACAGGTTATCTTAAGAGACGTGGACCTCATTAGGCCACCCACCCCTCGCACCATCACACAAAGCATCCATTATCGTAGGCGGAACAATTTCCAGTCAATGACCACGAGTTGTTTTGAAGCTGAATTTTGTATTAGAGCTAAATCTGCATCTTGCAAGTTTTATGTGACCCCTACATACACTGAAAGCGATCATCATCCTTGGGAAGGGATGGATTACAACCACTAATTGTGTAGTTAGTGGAAAAGAACCACAACACTCGAGCTTCCCCATGGAAGGATTATTGTACCCTTGGTGGTGGATGCGGGCACCCCACACCTTTAAACATCCCAAGCCTCATCCTCCACCTACAATCGGTCACCTCAAGTAACCCCTAACACCCAACACTCCTCTTGCCTCAGAGGCTCACGTGTGCCACATCATCATTTTAAAACATAAAATAAAATACCCAATATATATATATATATATATATATATATATATATATATATATATATATGATAAAATGATAAAGAGGGCAAGAGAAAAGAAGAGAAGAAGAGAGAGAGAGAGAGAGAGAGAGAGAGAGAGAGAGAGAGTACCATTGGGGGACCAATTGCGAAGAAGAGAAGAAGAGAGAGAGAGAGAGAGAGAGAGAGAGAGAGAGAGAGAGAGAGAGAGACTACCATTGGGGGACCAATTGCGAAATTGGAAGATTGCTTCCAGTAATTGTGTTTTGTACTACATGCTTGGAAATATGCCCGCATCTTTTCAAAGGTGTGGAATTTCCTTTCTCGCGTATGGGTTACGTTGACAGATAGGCCCATAAAGGTTAAAGACTGAATTTTGATTCCTCAATGGGCCGGATAACCCAGAACATTCAGTTTTCTTTCATTTTTTCAGGTGGATAGGTCTGTGGCATATCTGGTAAACTAGGAAGGCCTTCATATTTGATGCAAAAGTCGGTTTTATACCTCACATAGGTCATATAAAAGGGCTACTATTGTGGCAAGTCTCTTCCTTGTGGTCAGCTCATTTGGTGGAGAATGGCACGGCTATATAGTGGATGAGGGTACTCCGAGCTACACCTGTCGTTCGGAGTAATTAGTGAGGGAAAGCTAGTACATCACATGGCGGCCATGTGGCCATTTGTAAAGTAAATTTTTGTAATATATCTTCTATTACGAGAAAAAAAAAAGAGAGCGAGAGAAGGCACATGAAACCTCTACTGAGAAGAAAACCTTATTAAGGAGAAGAGAGCTAGCAAATAACACAATCAAAGCTGGTAAGCCCAAGAATTAATCGGACTTCATGTCTCCGTCCAAGGCGCAAAACATGCCTACAACCACACTAATCAAACGAGATAGAGATGCCCAGGTCACTGTAAAGCTACATCCCACAATCTTGGCATTGTTTGACCCATCGCTCATAGTTTATCAACATACATGGTGTCCTAAATTCTTCCATTCTCATGGCCCAACCTAACCCCATTTACACCTATCTTATTGACCATCCTCTCACTACATATCAATATGCAATTCCCTGTCTCCAACCATGTGTAAGAGTCATAGAAAGCAAACAAATAAGTGTCAAAGAAAGTAATGTGTTGGAGTTTTCACCGAAAGAAGCTTCTACACGAGCTCACCTTTTCCCCAATGTCCATGCACAGTAGAGCAAGCTGCAATATATACACAGGCTCTCCATCTGGTAGACACATCAATAGGCCGTGATATCTCAAGCACATGCATTAATCCGGCTCATCATCGACAATCATCTAGGTACATTTCTCAATGGGGGGGACCATGGCGAGCACAAGATTGGCCCATGGTGCGACCCATTGCTTGCACCTTCCTCAAAACAACAAGATCCTTCTATGGGCCTCTTCTTCAGGCCCCACCACTCATTGATTCACATTGTCTCTCCCCATAGTGCTTAGTAATGCCAAATACCTTGAGCCACATAGGCTCTTACTACCCAGCTCTAGTGCAACTATGGGCAAAGCTAGCTGCCATGCATCAAAAATCTAAAGATCTTGAATCCCCAAGAAAAGGGATGTCCAGTAAATGTTGAATAAAGCAGGAAAGAGTGTCCAAGAAAGTAGTTGAGTTGGAGAAATATTTGGGTTAGCGAAGTGTACACACACCCACCCATTGCCCATGTACCTCACCTGTATATTTCACTACTACATGCATCACAATTTTTTTACTTCTCACATTGACACACACAAACACATGCACCTGCAACTAGCCTCGGCAACACTTATATATTCCACTATGGGCATCACAATTTTTTTACTTCACATCTACGACACAGAAAAATGCATGTACCTGCAACTAATATCATCAAAACCAACCCTCCAGGTACATCTCTAGATGGGAAGACCATGGCGGACGTAAGCCTAGCCCATGGTATGACCCATCGCCTCAAGAACCCTCAACCTTGGAGATCCCTCCCACGAGCTTCCATGTATGTATCCTCTCATTTTTGCCACGAAGAGGCCTATTCTCTCAACATCATGCTGTGAGATCGGGATTGTGCCACAAAGATTGGCACTGCACCATCAATCCATGCAAATCATTTCATGGTGGCCCCGACGCTCAATCTACCAACTGCTTCTACTAAACACCTAATGCACGAAGCATCTCTACATCGCCTACTATCACTTTTCATGCTGCCTCAATACACCATGTCTACCCTCAAGGCTACCTACCACTTTTCCATATATCTGGCTATCGATCGATCTTGAACTATACTACTTAACCTTGGCTGCCAACTTCATGGCGTATCCTAGACTATCCACATCTTTTCACAACCACCGCCGACTTGGGTGACGTGAACAAGCAATCATTAGGAAAGAAAGTATATTAACCACTCCATTGGTCAACATGGTTTCACCCACCCAACCTATCGTAAGACACTTCTCCATCTTACCCAATTGAACATGCACTTATCTTTTGTAAGACAACATTGGAACATATAAAGTAACCTTACCATGTGCTTAATGTCAAATAGGGAAAGTCTACGGACTCCATGTACATAGTTACTTAAGACTAGTAATAGAGACTGGAGCATTTTTAAGTTTGGTTGGCCCAGTGTGAAAGCTAGTCATTTGTATATATCATTTTTAACAATAGATAGATCTACAGACTCTGTGTACATAGTTGCTTAAGACTAGTAATACAAGCTAGACCATTTTTAAGCTTGTTTGGCCCAGTGTGAAAACCTATTCATTTTTATATAAGTCATTTTTAACCCTAGGCAACACATAATCATTCCCTTGCTATACTTCTGAGCTCCCCTTCCTCCCTCTTCTTGCTTGCTTATATGCTATTGGATTCATGCATGCTAGATGAATGCTTGTTTGTAGCTTTCCCTCTTCCATTGGCTTCATCTTTCCGTGCCTTTTTATGAGAGAGAACCATCGTGAAGGACTATCTCTTTTTGCTTCCATCTAGGCATAGAGAGCTCTCCTTTCACCCCACTGGAAAAGGAGCATTCTAGTGTGATAATGGATCGAGAACACGACGAACAAGCTAGCACACCTCCATTAGCAAAGGAGCATTCCATTGTGATAATAGAGTGAGGACACACGGACGAGCTAGCAAACCCCCATAGGAAAATTACAAATTGTGACTCTAAGACAAGACCCAACGACACATGCTCCAACAAGGCTAAGATAAGCTCTTAACGTGAACATATTTGGTACCGCTACTAGGGCATAGCTTCGTACATATATATACATATATCTCTATCTATATGTTCTCTTTTTATCTGAGGTGTCTCATCAAAAAATTATATTAAATAAAGAGAGTATTTAAAAATTATCTTGATAAATTTTAATTCAAATTTACAAAGACTTAGACACATAAAGCATCCTTTTGAAGCAACGAAGTAGAAAATCTTGTAAGACCATTATATATAGCAGTGTACATATATATGTATATATACATATACACATATTTATATATCTATATATTCTCATTTTATTTGAGGTGTTATACGTTTTCTCATCAAAAATTTATGTTGAATAAAGAGAATAAGTATTTGAAAATTATCTTGAGAAATTTGCGAATTTGCAAAGATAATCTCGGACACGTAATGTAAGGCATCCTTTTTATGCAAGCAAGTTAGAAAACTTTGTAAGACCGTTTATTTCTTTTAAAGGCTTTGTAAAAGGTTAAAACTTATCATAATTGTGTAAAGAAAAACTTTTAGCACTCCTCTATAATTAATGCATTTATATCTACAAAATAATTAATACAATTCAAGCATCAAGTGATAAAATATCCCCACGTGAAAGGTTAGAAGTTCAAATACTCTTTTTCCATCAATGCTAAAATTTGCAACCTTCAACAAGCATCGTCGCTCTACAAAATTTCACAGAAATCATCTTTGAAATTTGGTTTCTAAAGAAAGCCACCCAAAGTAGATTTTCCTGCATAATGGGTTTCACATGAAATGCCAAGCCTTTCAATTTAGGCCACAAAGGAGGTTAGAAGGATACGATAGAGATTAGCACCTAATTACTTAATTAATAAAGTATTTAAGCTAATATGAGCTGAGATAATGAGTTGAAGAAGCTCAAAGAGGAGAGAAAAGTTTTGATACCGTGTCAAAAATTAAACATCACACCTTCAAGCATGCATGGCTATAGCATGCTTAATACTAATTATTATGATTAAAGAACACTAATTCTATAATGGGAGACTTGAGAGCTACTTGTGCTCATTGCTTGAAAATGGCTCTTTTTATACACCTCTTACAAATGTGCACATGTGGAAAAATGTCCAAGTATGATGTGGCTGCATTCTCATGATCTTACTCCTCTACTCATATCTTGCCCTCAATAACACCACAAATTTCAACAATGAAGGCCGTGGTACGTTATAGACCTTCAATCTTGAAAATTTTGTAGTCAAAGGCAAGGTTGCAAAATTCAGACCTTGAATATGTTCATTATTCTATACAACTATCGAAGCAAAACTCCTCTACATTGGTTTGGTTTCAAAGCTTGTTACACATAAAGAAAAAAGGATTAAAATATGGATAGGTAAAATTGCCCATCTTTCCTCACCTTAAAAAAGAACCATGTGCACCCTATGCCTCTATTCATGTGTGAAATTAGAAAAGGAATATGTGTTGGCATAAGACTAATTTAATGGCTAAATTTTAGTTGAAGCAAAATTTATATGGTCACTATTGTTATTTCTAAATAAAATGGGCCCAGCTGCAATGCCCAACCTTGAGGAACCAGAAACCACCTAAATAATTGACTCCACGGTCAGAAACTCAACCATACTATACTAATAATTGATATACAAAAATCAAACTCATAAGAAATATATATGCTTCCACGAGTTGGCATAGACATGCATGGTAAGAAGCTCACACATTCAAGCACAGAAAAGCATAAAGAAACTGCCCTCCCTTATACAATTTCATACATAAGCCTGAAATCTAGCATTACAGAACAGCCATCTAATGCCCAATGTACAAACACCATGTTTTGGCTTTAGGACAAGGCTGCCTCCTTAATTTAAGCTTCGTTTTGCTACCTCATCTAAAATGGACAGCAGCCAAGAAGTGGCTCATTTTAAAATGATCTCTTCTTGCATACGTACAAGATGACCGAGGCTACTGTGATACTACAGGAATATGACACAAGGAAACAGCCACAAAATGGTTGTAACCAGCCTAGATTATGTAGTCTAGGATGGAAGAAGTATGGTCCATGCTCAGAGCAGGCAACTCTTCTTTAACAGGTGCAACAGAAGCCTTGCCACCATGACCTAATATCTGAGCGGGTACTCCCACTGCAGTTGTGTGAGGAGGAACATCAATGAGAACAAGGGAGCATGCACCAATTTTTGCACCATCTCCAACTTTGATCGGACCTAATAAAATGGCAGCTGCTCCAATCAAGACACCATCGCCGATCCTCGGATGACGGTTTCCGCAGCAGTTTCCAGTGCCTCCAAGGGTAACATGATGCAAGATGGATACGTTATCCCCTATTACTGCAGTCTCACCAATGACCACTCCTGTTGCATGGTCGAACAGCACACCTTTGCCAATCCGAGCACCTGCATCATCCATGTCTTTTATGATGTTAGCTAACAAACAACAGATGTAAAACTTATCTTTCTTGAAAAATGTGAGTGTTTGCCCATGGCTGGGACAGCAAATCATCAAAGTGCATCCCCTTCACCTGGATGAATGTCAACTTGGAATACTTCTGAGATTCGATTTTGAAGAGCCAGTGCTAGCGCAAAACGACCTTGACCCCACAGCCTATGTGCAACTCGATGTGCCTCACAGGCAAGAAACCCTTTGAAGTTAAGCATGCCATGTACATAGTTCAAACAGGCGGGATCTCTCTCCTTGAAAGCCTTGATGTCTGATCGCAATGCTTGCTGTGAGAAAAAATCCATGAAAGACCGCATGAATACCATGTACAAGCATAATTTTAATCTATATGCTCACATAGCACTATTGTTTACCTGAATTCCGGCATCCTCGGCAAATGTTTCCCAGAACAGGGTGAACAGCTGTGTGCTGAGGAGCGTTGGATTTGCTAGCTTATTTGCAAGATGAAAGGCTAAAGACCGCTCCAATGAGGGATGCGCAAGTATGGTTGCATAAAAGTAGCTTGCAAGGTAAGGTTCTTCTTCAGACTGCTCCAAGGCTTCTCGACGCAGCTGCTCCCACACATGATCAACATCTTTCACCTGCCAATCAGGCCAGTTCTGATCAAGCCCTCTTGTAGGCATTACTTCTCTCCTAAATTAATTTGGTTCAACTACGATGCGAAATGCAGCACCTTTGAAATGAGATACGAAAGACATTATGCCCCACTTGCTTGCCCAGTACCTACATGTGAGCCAGAAATATCTCCACTATACAAGTCAAATGAAAAGGAACCCATCCCATGGATTTGCAAACACAAGGTTCAAACAGGCCATCAAAACCATGGCTGCATGTTCTAAAACCCAAACAAAAAAGGCCATCGATTCAGACACACATGGTGAAAGAAAACACAAACTGTGGCATAACGCAACTCTCAGTTACACAATGGAAATCAAACTATCACGTGCATCCCGCACTTAGATGCCATGTAGACATATCTGTACAGAAGGTGCAGGACATGGGATGGAAAACTAGTCCCACGTCAGCCCAATCCGGGACGAGCAACCAGGGTTCCATCCCAGTTGTCCGAGGTCAGGTGTGCATTGTCCTGCACATGAAACAGTGCCAGTCCGCGCTGTGAGTCTCCCTTTGGAATGATGTCAATGACTCTGTGTATCTAGTATGATACCGGATGCCAGAACACTGTGTAGACAGTTAGGGCTTGCATTTAGGAAAAAGGGGCCAGTCCATAGGGCTACCCCAAGAACTCTTGTGGGCATGGGGAAAGTATAAGACAATCCCCATAAGGGCCAGGAAGGCCCTGGTTGTACCCACCAGCCATGGGTAGGCCATGGGATGGCTGTAGGACAGCCCTAGGGACATACCAGGGTAGCCGACCAGTTATCCAGCCATGAAATGGAGATGGGGCTGTTAGCAGTCATCTCCTGTCTGTATATTTACACCAGGGCCTCTGCTGTGGGTGTGCCCGCCCGATTTAGGTGTTTTCTCATTTTTCCCCACTCTCCATATTTTTACCAAGTGTGGGAGGCTGTCCTGAGTGGTCCAGGTGATAGCCGACTGGTTCTGCTGCTCCTTGTCTTTCTCTGTAGCTGGCCGACTCCACACGTGTGGTGGCCGACAGATTGGAGCTGGCCGACTGCCATTTATGCAAGTCGGGTGTTATTTTGCTGCTGTCGGCTGTCCTTGCTGCAGGCCGACTGGACCATAGGGGCCATATAAAATGGCCCCTTGCCCCACACATGTATTCAATCAATCACCGGGATTTTCTTGTGTATATATAGCAGAGTTACACGCCTCTCTCTCTCCTTCTCTATTGCTGTATTTTTCTGCAGTGCACTTGCTCGTGTTCTCAGATTTTGTCTTTATCTCCGCTGCATATTCTGACATGGTATCAGAGCTCTAGGCTCTTGATAAATCGTGGGAACTGTGTGAGCAAGAGGGGGGCTGTTTTGTTGCTGGTTGGACTGTTTTGGACTGTTCGGGAAGAGGAGAAGCAAGAGGAAGGCGGGCTGGTTTGCTGGACAGCCACTTGCAGGTTTAAGTTCTTTTTTCCCACCCACCCACCCTATTCAATTACATCCCCGCAATGGCAGATTTACTTCAGATGGCTGAGAAGCATGTGAAGATCCCGACACTCCTCACGTTCCCAGTGGACCGTCAGTTGGACGGGAACAACTACGGCATATGGAAGGTAATGATGGAATCTGTTCTGGAGTCTTACGACCTTGCTGATTTCATTGTTGTTGGGGTTCCACGGTTGGAGGTAGAGGAAGGGGAGTTACCCTCGATTCAGAAGGAACGCGAGGCATAGGCACAGTTATGGGATCATGTCAATGCCAGGGTCCGTTCTTTCATTTTCCTCAACTGCACACCGCAAGTAATCAATCATATCAAGCATATGGCGCTGGCCAAAGGTGTATGGCAGCATTTGGCTTCTCTCTATAACAGGGTATCGCCCATGAAGAGGATTTCCTTGGAAGTACAGATGCGGGTTATGAATCCTGCAAAGTCATCGACGATGCGGGACCACATTAACAAGTTGCAGGCTCTTCAGCAAGAAGTTCTTCAGGCTGGGCAGGAGATATCATCGGAGGATATGGCCATCACATTGCTGTTGCATTTGCCCTCTCAGTACTCAGCTTTCTACTCTTCGTTGATTACCAGTGGTAGGCTCAGCACCATCACATGGGAGGAGCTTGTGCCAATGGTCTTGGACCAAGAGGAAAGATTCACGAAACCTCCACAGGGCGGAGGTTCGGAGGCCTTAACCAACGGTCGAAAGGCCGGGATAACAACAACAAGGACAAAGGGAAGGCTTCATCGAGAAGTCTTCTGAGAAGAAGCTAGACGCAGACCGAGAGAAACTGAAGGCCGAGAGGACCTGCAATGATTGTGGCAAGAAAGGCCACTACTGGAGAAAATGTCCTAAACGGACTGGGAAGAGTGTTGATTCTTCAGCTTCAGCTGCAACGACTCCAGTCTTTGTGCACTTAGAGATGATGGACTCAGATGCTTCATCTTCTTCAAGCGAGGAGGCAATTGGCTTCACCGCAAAGGATACTCGGGAGTGGATTCTCGATAGTGGTGCTTCCAGGTACATGACTCCTTCCCGTGAGTGACGACTTCTTGGATCTGAAACGGCCATCAGGTCGCATTTTCATTCGCGACAATTCCACAATTCCACAATTCCAATACACAGTGAGGACCAGATGGAGATTATTCCCGACGGCAAGAGGGGTAAGCATTCCTCTCGTGTTCTTTATGTCCCAACACTTGGTTTTCATCTATTGTCAGTGCATGAGGTATGCAAGATTGGCTTCCGGGTGGAGTTTGAGGAGCATTCAGTTGCTCTACGGGACCGCGAGACTGGCCAGGTTGTTTGGGAAGGCGGCGTGGAGAATGGTATCTACAAACTCTCCGTACTCCTCATTGACAAGTTCTCAGGTTAGTGACTTGTGGCACTTTCGGTTTGGCCACTTAAATGTGGTTGCGCTGCGGCGAGCTTTCCGGGACCAAATCGTGGTTGGCTTGCCTAATGTTGGCAGCAAGCAAGGACGTTGCAGTTCTTGCATACGTGGTAAGCAGCACAGGGAATCCTTTCCGAAGCAGGCTTCTAGGCGGGCTTCGAAACCATTGGAGTTGGTTCACACTGACCTGTGTGGACCTATGCAAACACCATCTTTGGGAGGATCTCTATATTTTATGCTGCTTGTTGATGATTGTTCCAGATTCACATGGGTCTATTTCCTTTCTCAAAAGGACCAAGCCTTTGCTCGGTTCAAGGAGTGGCATGTGTTGGTGGAGAAAGAGTCTAGACTGCAGGTGAAGACTCTCCGGGCTGACAAAGGGGTGAATTCTCTTAAAATGCTTTCGTGAGATTTTGTGTAGATCATGGCATCAAGAGGGAACTAGCCAATACAGGTTTGCCTTCAGAGAATGGAGTGGTAGAACGCAAGAACAGGACTGTGGTGGAGATGGCGAGGACGATGCTGGAGCATTGTGATCTTCCTCGTCCACTTTGGGGAGAGGCTGTGGCTACGGCTATCCATATCCTCAACCGGTCTCCGATGACTTCAGTACCTAACATGACTCTCTTTGAGGCACACTTTGGCAGGAAACCTAATATCTCCCACTTCCGTGTGTTTGGGCGCGATGCCTATGTACACATTCCGAAGAAGCAGAGGGGGAAGCTCGACTCCAAGCCCCAAAAGCTTATATTTGTGGGATATAACTCTCTTTCCAAGGGATACAGATTGTTTGATCCAAAGAGGAATGAGATTGTTGTCAGCAGGGATGTGGTCTTTGATGAGCATGTTCCGGTTTCCACTGTTGATGAGCCGCCACTTCTTGGAGACCCAGAGGATTCTGATGATGATTCCCAATCTATTGTTCTAGATGGACAACCACAGTCAGTTTAGGAGGTTGAGCCCGTAGCTGGAGTTGAGCCCCCGCAGCAACAGGAGGCTCCGCGTTCTGTTCGAGAACCCAGGTGGTTAGTGGACACCCTTCGGGAGTTTGGTGTCACGGAGCTTCCCTCCGAATGGACCACAGAGGACGGACCTCAAAGATCGCACAGAGTCCGTGACAAAAGTCATTCAGCGGAGCTTTTACAGGTAAACTATGCTTTGATGTCTCGTATCATGCAGGACAAAGAGCCCACTTCCATCAAGGAAGCCCTTGCACAGGATAATTGGAGGAAAGCCATGCAGGTGGAACTGGATGCCATCGAGAAGAAGAACACTTAGGAGTTGGCACCAAGGCCGTCAAAATGGTCAATCATTGGTGTCAAATGGATCTTTAAGACCAAATATACGTCGGATGGGTCGGTGGACAAACACAAAGCCAGACTCATGGCTAAGGGTTATGCTCAGCGGCCAGGCATCGACTATGAGGATACCTTTACACAAACAGCGAGGATGACCACGATTCGGACCGTTCTTGCCCTTGCTTCTTCTCAGAGGTGGCATGTGTATCAGATGGATGTCAAATCTACGTTCCTTAATGGTGACCTGCAGGAGGAGGTGTATGTTGAGCAACCTCCAGGCTTTGTGGTTCTAGGATCAGAAGGGATGGTTTACAGGTTAAGGAAGGCCTTGTATGGTCTTAAACAAGCTCCCAGGGCTTGGAATCAGAAGATTGATTCCTTCTTTCTCCGGACTGGATTTCAGAGATCACTTGCAGATCCCAATCTGTATCTCTTTCGGGAACGCGGCATGGTTACGTTAATCATTCTTTATGTGGATGATCTCATTCTCACCGGTGGTCATGTGGAGCACATTGGAGTGACGAAGGCTGCCTTGTCAAAGGAGTTTGAGATGACCGACTTAGGCTTACTCCACTTCTTCTTGGGATTGGAGATCTGGAAGCCCCAGAGGGGGTTTTTTGTCTCTCAGCAGCGGTATGTTCATGAGCTGCTTGAGGCCTTTGGGATGGAGAACTGCAAGCCTATTACGTCACCGATGGACCCAAACACAAAGTTAACAGTGAATGATCCTTGTGAGCCAGTTGATGCCTCTCTGTATCGAAAGCTGGTTGGTTCATTGATCTGGTTGCTAAACACCAGATTGGACTACAGCTTTTCCCTGGGGCTGTTGAGTTCATTCATGCAGACGCCGTTGAAGTCTCATTGGGACGCAGGATTGCGGATCTTGCGGTATCTGTAGAGTACGAAGGATCTTGGACTCTTCTACACAAGAGGGAGATTGATGGATGGAGTTAGACTCCAAGGATGGAGTGACTCAGATTGGGGAGGAGATCCAGACACGAGGAGATCCACATCAGGCTACAGTTTTACCCTCGGCTCAGGAGCAGTTTCTTGGAGCAATAAGAGGCAGCCAACTATTGCCTTATCATCGACAGAGGCAGAGTACCGGGCTGCTTGTGGTGCTGCTTGTGAGGTTGTGTGGCTGCGGAGGTTGCTTGGCGAGATTGGGTTTCCATAGAAGGAGCCCACCGTCATCCAGAGCTATATAGCTATTGGTCGAAACCCGGTCTTCCATGCCCGGACCAAGCACATAGAGATACAATATCACTTTGTACGTGAGAAGATCTTGGCTGGTGACATCTTGCTACTTTATTGTAGGACGGAGGACAATGCGACGGACCTCTGCATGAAGTCTCTACCTTAGGCTATGCTCCGGCGGCACTCCAACTCACTGGGGTTGGTTCCACATCCAGGAGCTGAGAGGGGGTGTTAGCAATCATCTCCTGTCTGTATATTTACACTAGGGCCTCTGTTGTGGGTGTACCCGCCCGATTTAGGTGTTTTCTCATTTTTCCCCACTCGCCATATTTTTTCCTATTTTTACCAAGTGTGGGAGGCTGTCCTAAGTGGTCCAGGTGATAGCCGACTGGTTCTGCTACTCCTTATCTTTCTCTGTAGCTGGCCGACTCCACACGTGTGGTGGCCGACAGATTGGAGCTGGCCAACTGCCATTTATGCAAGTCGGGGGTTATTTTACTGCTGTCGGCTGTCCTTGTTGCAGGCCGACTGGACCATAGGGGCCATATAAAATGGCCCCTTGCCCCACACATGAATTCATTCACTCACCGGGATTTTCTTGTGTATATAGCAGAGTAACACGCCTCTCTCTCTCCTTCTCTATTGCTGTATTTTTCTGCAGTGCACTTGCTCTTGTGTTCTCAAATTTTGTCTTCATCTCCGCTACATATTCTCCCAGGGGCAAGTATGGGGCAGCCCACAGTGCCGCCTCTGGTTGGTCAGCTGCCTCTGGTTGGTCTAGCCGCCCACCTTCTATAAGCAGCCGACAACTCATGTGTTCCTTCCTGGTTCAGCCAACAGCACATCATCCATGCCCTCGCTCCAAGTCCAAGCTACTACCTCATCTGCACCCTGATGCTCCTAAATTCTGGTTCATACTCTTTATCGAGCTGCCTCTTCTGGACCAACACCTGAGAATGTCCATGGCATCTTTCATGCACATGACATCCCCCTCTGCTAAACTTGATGACGGGATTCCAAACTGTTCTTGGATGACTGTCATCACCCCAATCTTTTCCCGAAGTCCCTCTGACATCCATCCATCCCTGGCAACCCTTTTCTCTGAAAGCCCCGCCCGGTCTCCAAAACCACTCTGTCACAGAATAAGATCTATGCATCTGTTCCATCTAGTCCACAATCCATTCCTGCCTTGACTCTGAACACTGTCTTGGTCTTCATTCCTGAGAAATGAATCTGGCACTCTCACATCACCCCTTGGAGGGTAATCCTCCCTTGGGACCGTTGCCCGAGAACCTATCTGGCTCACAGGACTGCCATCAACTCTAGCTCTGTGGAACACCACCAACAAACCTCCTGGGAGCTCTTCCCGTTCTTGTGTTTCTTGCCTTGGGCTTCGTATCCGTGTACTTTCCTGTACCTTGGACCTGTACACCATCATATGGAACTGATTCAGTGTTTAGCTTTGCTGAGCCTGATGCTCTAATACCAATGTAACATGCGGAAGCTTTGGGAGTCTTCTTTCAGCCCTAAACACCTCTGAGAACATGCTAATGCAAAAACGCAGACAGAAGGGAGAGTAGAGAGAGAGAGAGAAATGCTGGAAATTCAGTATATTCTTATGGTACAAAAAGGTACTCTTCTACAGCCCTAGGCTGCCTCAAACAAAAGGTGATAAACACCCAAAATCTGGTCCTAAATCTGGACCCTAAGGATCCAATCCCTAAAGGACTCAATCAGTACAATGATGAGCTACCTTGCCTATTTATAAGCCTTTTCATTCCTGGCAGAATTGGCCGACCAGCAGTCGGCTAGAAGTCTTGGCTTTCAATCAATAAAACGCAGCGCCGCCTCTAGTTGGTCAGCCGCCTCTGTTTGGTCCAGCCGCCCACCTTCTGTAAGCAGCCAACAGCTCATGTGTTCCTTCCTGGTTCAGTAGACAGCGCATCATCCATGCCCTAGCTCCAAGTCCAAGCTACTACCTCATCTGCACCCTGATGCTCCTAAATTCTGGTTCATACTCTTTATCTGGCTGCCTCTTCTGGACCAGCACCTGAGAATGTCCATGGCATCTTTCATGCACATGACAATACTGTGGACTTGGCTTTCCGTTGGGACTTGTGCCTCTGTATACATGCCCGGAAATGCTTGGTGGATTGGTGTTCCATTGGGTCTGGTACCTCGTGTACTTGCCTGGAGCACGTCTATTTTGGTATAGTCTCATGAACGGGGATTGTCCATACCAATGCTGCATTGCATAGCATCTTTATGTACTTACTTGCAATTGAAATTGCATGCTGTTTTCATGCTTGCTTGTCCAATGTGTAGTTCCGGGTAAGGGGATGCCCGCCCGCAAACCGTGCGTATGAAACCGTCTGCTGACATGGTTATGTGGCATGTGACAGGTGGTAAGTATTGGTCATAAACCTAGCCTTAGGAGTTAGCACTAATTTATAAGTGAGTGTATACACACTTCATTAAGTTTTGGGCGACCAAAACTCACTTATAAATTATGACCAGCCCGGTGTTCACACACACTGATGTCCCGAGGTGGACATAACCCAATGTCCACCGCCCAGACCTTATCCCCTTTGTACAAAGGGAGTAACCAGCCATGTGTCCACTCTGGCTTGCTCCACAAAGCACCTGCCTTCCACCTACACTGGACAACTCACCACCTCACTCCTCTCTCTAGAGATTGGCGCCTCCTTCGTGAGGACTGTTGGGCTGCATTTTCTGCACTTTCTCCTTCCCAACTCCATTTCCAAGCTTGCTAAGGTGTTTCTCAAGCTTCCAAGAGTGTTTCCGGATGCTAATCACTCTCCAACACAATCCCAATGATTGAAATTTAGCAAAACAGCTCTCTTTATTGCTGTGATTTCTGGTCTTTTTGCTGAAAACCCTAATTTCAGCCCTCCTTTCTCAAGTTGAACCATAGGGGAAGCTTTCCCAAGGTTCCCTTCATCCTCTTGAAGACTTTTGTCGTGAAGAAATACGACAAATCGAAGATCTCTTCACTCCAAGGACTTCCATCGCGAAGACTTCCACTGTCATCGACTCTACTTGCAATTGGTAAGCTTTAATGCTTAAATATGGAAGCACGTAGCACGTGGGAGGAACCAGATTACAAGATCACATACCCTATGTAGTGTTCTCTTGTCCTACATGCTCTCTTGCAGATTGTTGCTACCATGTGTTGGTGGAACAAACGAGAGCAGATGGTAGGGAACATGGGCACTTGAGAGGGTAGTGTGGATTGCAAGTCTACTTCGACAACCACTTGTTTGAAATACTGTATTCATATGCATTGGTATGGAAATCTGGTCAGAAATGCCCATGATACTATGTACTTGATTCTCCCAAGATCAATATACTTTATTTGAGGGAGGGGTCGGCCGTTCCGGCTCATTGTGTGTCTCTTGTCAATTCAGCAATTTACTTCTTGTATTTGAGCAAGTGTCCATCAAATCTTAGTGTATTTAAGTGTATTGATTAGCATTGTGTTCAACCAAGTTACATTGGTATCAGAGCATACGGTTCGCATTTTACTCGTCGTTGATTACCAGCGGCAGGCTCAGCACCATCACGTGGGAGGAGCTTGTGCCCATGGTCCTAGACCAGGAGGAACGATTCACGAACCCTTCTCCGGGTGGAGGTTCGGAGGCCTTTACTGGCCAACGGTCGAAAGGCCGTAACTCGGGCAAAGGGAAGGCTTCATCGGAGGAGTCTTCTGAGCAGAAGTCCGACGCTGACCGCGAGAAACTGAAGGCAGAGAGGACCTGTAATGATTGTGGCGAGAAAGGCCACTACTGGAGGCAGTGTCCCAAGCGGAAGACCGAGAAGGGTGAAGACTCCTCAGCAGCAATCATGAAGACTCCGGCTTTTGTGCACGTGGAGGTTATGGACACCGATGCTTCATTTTCTTCAGGCAGGGAGGAGATTGGAGGACTCTCCGCAACGGATACTCGGGAGTGGATTCTCGATAGTGGTGCTTCCAGGCACATGACTTCTTCCCGTTCCGGTTTACAGGATCTCTGCAGGCTTTCTGGTCATATTCTTACTGGGGATACGTTCACTATCCCAGTTCACAGTGAGGGCAGGATGGAGATAGTTCCCGATGGCAGAGGGGGGAAGCATTCCTCCCAGGTGTTGTATGTTCCGACACTTGGTTTTCATTTGTTGTCAGTGCATCAGGTTTGCAAGACTGGCGTACGGGTGGAGTTTGATGAGCATTTTGTTGCTCTCCGGGACAAAGCAAACAACAGGCCAAGTGGTTTGGGAAGGTGGAGTGGAGAATGGAGTTTACAGGCTTTCAGCACTCTCTCTCCCAGGTCCTCAGGTTTGTGATGAGTGGCAGTCTAGTAATGGCCACTTAAGTGTGGATACGCTGCAGGTGCAGGCTTTCCGAGACCAGGTGGTGGATAGCTTGCCAGTAGATGGCAGCAGTTGGCAGGAACTTTCCAGTACTGATGTTGGTAGTTCTTGTGTTCGTCAGTCAGAGGAAGCTGAACACGTCACTTATGCTCTGATGTCTCGTAGTGTTCGGGACATAGAACTTCCAGTAGTTGAGGATGTTCTTTCCACGGGGACCTTTCGGAAAGCCAGGCAGGTGCCAGGTGCTTACTTGCAGAAGGAGGTGGTTTCTCCAGGCTTTGTGGTTCCGGATTCAGAGGGGGTGGTTGACAGGTTTCATCAGGTTTCCCGGACTTGTTTGTGCACCGTAACAGGTGTTGATCCTTGTGAGCAGTGTGATGTCTCTGTGACTCAGAAGCTGGATGGTTCATTGATCTGGTTGATGGACACCAAATTGGAGGGGAGCTTCCTGATGAGGCGGTTGAGCTCATGGTTGCAGATGTCTCTTTGGGAGGCAGGATTGCGTTTCCTGTGGTTTCTACGGCATGCGAAGGATCATGAACTCTTGTACACAGGAGGGGGATTGTTGGATGGAGTCCGACTCCACGGTTGGAGTGACTCGGTTTGGGGAGGAGATTCGGACACGAGGGGATCTACTTATGGCCCAGGAGCAGTTTTACGGAGCAGGAGGAGGTTACATTGCAGGTTTGGGCTTCCACTTGAGGAACCCATGCTCATCCAGAGGCACTTTGTTCGTGAACAGATCGTTGCTGATGACATCTTGCTAGAGTTCTGTTCAACGGAGGACAATACGGTGGACCTCTTCACGAAGTCGCTCTCCCAGGATTTGCTCAGGCGGCACCCCAGCTCCAAGTGGTTGGTTTCACAGCCAGGAGCTGAGAGGGGGTGTTAGAAGTCATCTCCTGTCTATTTTGATACACTAGGGCCTTTGTTGTGGGTGTGCCCGCCCTTATGAGGTGTTTTATCATTTTTCCACACTCCCCGTATTTTTCCCCTATTTTTTTCCATTTTTCTGAGGTTTGGGAGGGCTGTCAGGTGATGCCAGGAGCACCCCAGTGCTGGCCGACTCCATGTTGATCAGACGTGGGCTACTGGGCTGCTGGCCGACTGGATTTCATCAGTCGTGGGCACCTGTTTGCTGGCCGACTGCATTTATGCAGTTGTGGGACCTTTTCATCAGTCGTGGGCATTCTTTATGCTCGCCGACTGCCCTCAATGGGATGTATATATAGGACCCCAGCCTCCATACCTTATTTGTATCATATCTCGGGATCTTCTTGTGTATATAGAGCAGAGTTACACGCCTACATCTCTCTCTCTCTTGTGCTGTTTTTCTGCCTGCATTTTTGCTCTTGTGTTCCCAAATTTGGTCATCATCTCCGCTGCATATTCTGACAAACTCTTTAGAAGCCCGGGGGGATGTCACCAATTGGCCGACCATTTGGTCCATCTCCAGATTTGTGTCTCATTCACTTGAGGCCAGGCCAGTATCTCATGTGAAGGGGCCAGTATTTTAGCATAACATGGACGGGAGCCAGACTGGTGCCACCCGTGTGTTAGCAGGACGGTGTCGTATGGACGGGAGCCAGACTGGTGCCACCCCTGTATGACCTGGACTGTGTTCTATCCATGGGATTGTCACGCCATGGAAGAGCCAGTTTTTGTGCCGTCGACAGATGTTTTGTACTTGTTCCATGAACGGGAGATATGTCCATGATACTATTTGCATAGGCATTCATGTTTTGCATGTTTGAAACTGTTTTCGCAAGGCTTGTATTCTTGTGTTTGCTTGTTTGACGTGCCACTTACTGAGCGGGGATGCCTGCCCCAGTGAGTCGTGAAGTTTGCTCTGTCTTCTAACGAGTTTTGTTGCGTGTGAACAGGTGTTAAGTGTATTGCACTTGTTTGTTTAATAGCTTTCTTTCTAACCTTTATTTTTATAAGGTTGTAAGTTCACATTCATTTAAGAGTGGGCACCCACGTATGGGCCAAGGCGGGGAGGAAAACCCCTCTTAACCCTTTATGTGTGGGGGTGGGTGCATGGCCACCTACCCACACCCCACCTTGAAACTGGCCGCCCCCATGCAAGCTAGGGGAGCCGGCCAGCTGTGGTCGTGTGCTTCCTCTCAAACACCTACAAAGAGGCGACCATCCTATCATCCTTCACGGGACTTTGCAGGCGACCATCCTTCATGCTCCATAGGCGGTTGCGCGCTTTCCACAGCAGGCTGCACTCCTCTCCATAGGCGGCTGCTCCCTCTACCCTGCACGCGGCTGCGCCACCCCACAAGCGGCTACAGCCAGAGGAGATCATGAAGCAAGTGAATGACCTTCTTGAGAAGGGTTTGTTTCAGCCAAGCTCTTCCCCATATTGTTCACCCGTCCTCTTGGTTCAAAAGAAGGATGGATCCTTTCGTATGTGTGTGGATTATAGAGCTTTGAATAAGCTTACCATCAAGAATCGATTTCTGATTCCACGCATAGACAACATCCTCGGCATGCTTTAGCCGAATTGATCTCAAGAGTGGGTATCATCAAGTGTGTGTAGTGCCTGAGAATGTACACAAAACTGCTTTCAAGACAGCATTTGGGCTTTATGAGTATCTTGTTATGCCTTTTGGTCTTACAAATGCCCCGGCTACATTCAATAGAATGATGGATCGCATATTCCGTGGGTACATGAAATTTACACGTGTCTTTTTTTATGACATCCTAGTCTTCTCGAAGATCGAAGAAGAGCATAAAGAAGAACTCAGTAAGCATAAACTCTTCATAAATGCAAAGAGTGAGTTTTTCTTGTCAGAGATACATTATCTTGGACATTTTGTGTCCAAAGATGGAGTGCGGATGGATCCTGCAAAGATTGATGCAATTCGGAACTGGCTTGAATTGAGTTCGGTGCATGAGATCCGTAGTTTTCTTGGATTATGCTCTTACTACCGCAGGTTCATTCGGCACTTTGCATGGATTGCTTCTCTTTTGCATGATTTGACAAAGAAGAAGGCCGTGTTCAAATGGACTAATGTAGAGAGGGATGCATTCCTCAAATTGAAAGATGCAACTACTCATAGTCCAGTGTTGATCATTCCGGATTTGCAAAAGCCTTTTAGTGTGGAATGTGATGCATCTGGAAATTGCATAGGAGCTGTCCTTAATCAAGAGAGACATGCCGTGGCTTATGAGAGCCGTAGATTGCATGATGGAGAGCTATCTCTTGGCATTTATGAGAAAGAGCTCTTGGCTGTAATTCATGCACTTACTATATGGAAACATTACCTTCTTGGGGCTGATTTCACTGTGAAGACTGATCACCATAGTTTGAGATATTTTCTTACCCAAACTAAGTTGTCAGAGAAGCATATAAGGATGGCCAATTTCCTCTCTATGTTTCATTTTCAGATCTTGCACAACCCAGAAAAGAAGAATGTAGTGGCCGATGCATTGTCACGAAAGCCGTATGTAGCAGCTATCTCGGTTGCCGTTCATGAGGACTTGTCTGCCATGCGTGATTTGTATCATATGGATGCTGATTTTACCACTATTTGGGCTGATTTAATGGCTGGTCATGCACATCCCTCATATGTGATCAAAGAGGGTCATCTCATGAAAGATAATTGCCTATGTGTGGTGTCTAACATGAGGCAAAAGGTTTTGGATGAGTGTCATGCTCCTCCATATGCTGGTCATAGAGGCATAATGCCTACTACGCACACGATTGAGCGGTATTTCTTTTGGCCAGGTATGCGGAAGGACATAGAGGCACATGTACATGCATGTATCACCTGTCAAAAGGTGAAATTTGATAGGCAAAAGACACCAGGTTTGCTTCAGCCATCGCCTGTTCCCACGCAACCATGGGAAAGTATTACAATGATTTCATTATGGACTTGCCAAAAACCCAACAATGTAATGATGCAATTTGGACAATTGTGGACAGGTTATGGTTAAAATATATCTTGCACAAGTGTTCAAACATCATGGAATGCCGAAGTCCATTGTGGGGGATAGAGATCCCAGGACTACAAGTCTCTTTTGGCGGGCCTTATTTGATTTTGTACAGAAGGTGCAGGACAGGGATAGTGAACTGGTCCCATGTGAGCCCAGTCCGGGACGAGTCAGCCAGGGATCCATCTCAGTTGTCCGAGGTCAGGTGTGCATTGTCCTGCACATGAGTCCAAGGTCACGTGTGCACTGTCCTGCACATGAAACAGTGCCAGTCCACGCTGTGAGTCTCCCTCTAGAATGATGTCAGTGGTTTTGTGTATCTGGTATGGTACCGGATGCCAGATCACTGAGTAGATAGTGGTTAGGACAAGGGGCCAGCCCATAGGGCTACCCCGGATCTGAGTGTGGGCATGGGAATGGTGTAGAACCACCCCCATGAGGACCAGGAAGGCCCAAGCTGAACCCACCAGCCATGGAGGGGCTGTAGGACAGCCCTAGGGCAAAGATAAGGCTATTTCCAAGAGCTTACAGCCTTTATATGGCTGTAGGGCAAGTATGGGCAGCCCATACAGGCTCCCCAGCCCTGGGATTGTGGACAAAAGATGTGCCCAGCCCTTCAAAAGCAGGCGCCTGATGACCAGCCAGCCAGGAAGAGATGCGCAGAATTTATGGGGATTTTTCCAGCATTTAATGGGATTTTTCAGCATTAAATGCTGAATTTCCAGTCGTGGGAATATATGATGCTGGCCGACTGCTACTGTAGGGTAGTGTAAAGAGGAGAGGTCCACAATCCCCTCATTCATCTCATTATTTCACCAAGAGCTCAAGCCAATCAAGGGCTAGACAAGCCAAGGAGATTGCTAAGCAAAGGGGTGAACTTCTAAAGGTCAAGGGCAGGGATTTCCCAGCCAAAAAAAGGTCAAGAATTCTGTATTTGTTTTCAGATTTACATCATTCTAATAAAGCAAATACACCATCCGTGGTGGGGGCCCTACAGAGGGTAATTGGGACCCAATACTGTGTCCTCTCCACCTCTCCCTCTCTCTCTCTATTTTCTGCACTTCTCTTTTCAGTTTGTGCGTTAATTGCCGTCACAAAAAGAGTGCTGAATTCTGAGTTTTTGAAGTTACCGATCTTTCTTCGAAGCTTCCGCATATTACAGTGGTATCAGAGCCTACTTCAAGTACAAAGATTCAGCAAAGAAAACCAGAAAATTTTCTCGCGCGTGTGGTTGGTTTTTAGACGCCAGTGGACTACCCCTTTCGGAGTGACTCCTATCCCTCCAAGGACAGTTGCTTTTTAGCCTCCGGAAGCCTCCGGAAGTCTCCCACACAGATAGTGGATGGTCAGATTGTGTTCCGGAAAGGAATTGCATTTTCCTGCTATGGCGAGCTTCGGCGACGAGAGAGACCCAGAACCATGGGACCAGAGTGCACCAGGCAGCCCAGCTAGGGCACCAGGCTTGAGTGTCACAGACATGTTCCAGCAGATGATGCGAGCATTCGCAGGACAGACAGCCAAGTTGGATGAGCAAAAGGCGCGGATCTTGGCTCTGGAGGAGCGTACCCGCTCTCCAGCGTCGCGTTTTCCATCTCCTCCTCCCTCTCCTTCCGTATCCCAGATACCAGATCCTCGTTACCACAGGGACCCTCTCGAGGGGTCACAGCCGCAGCCAAGCTCCTTGCTTGAGTTGCAGATGCGTGCATTGGAGATCCGACAACGAGAAGACGACGCCATGTGACGCGTGGAACACGAGCGTTACCTCAGAGCTTTGGACGCCAGATTGACACCAACGGCGCCCTCGAATCATTTTCCCGAGAAAATGAATTTCAGTAAGTATAATGGTAAACTCGATTCCACAACTCTTTATTCATGGTTACATCAATTTGAAGCTTACTTTGCCGCAGTGAGGAAAACAGATACTGACAGAGTGATCTTAGCCAGTTGGTACTTGGAAGGTGAGGCCATTCCTTGGTGGACTCAGTGGGCTCATGCCCACACCAAAGCAGGTATGGCAGCTTATGTGTGGGACGAGTTCGTCCGCGACCTTAAGCAGCGGTTTCTACCGCCCCACTAAAATTTCGACCTTATGTCTACAATTAGGCTTATATGATACAGACAAGAAAGGGCAGTTTTTGTATGGCCTAGACACGCAAATCCAATGGGAGGTGCGTATGTTTAGGCCAGCCACCTTTGAGGACGCACTCTCGCTTGCGCAGAGTGCAGAAATGAAACACGGTGGCAAGCCCAAGACTTCCCAGCCGGCTTCTCCCAGGGCTAAAACCTCGGGGGCAAAAGCCAGAACCAGACGGGGTCTTCCCCAGGACAGAGCCCGGGAGCCTCTGGCTCCAAGAACTCGGACAATGCGTCTAAGCTTACCCCAGAGAAAGCGGAGGCAAGCAAGACAGGTGGCAAGTTGAGTGCTAAGGAGCTTTCTCAGTACAAGAAGGAGGGTAGATGTTTCTTTTGTCATACAAAAGGACATACTTCTCGGGATTGTCCGAAGAAGCCTCCAAAGGCCGCCGCCGCCTCCACAGCTTCCGTGGTGAGCTCAACTCCCACACAGACCCCAGCGGCTAACCCTAGTTCTTCAAACCCCGGTGCTTCAGTTGGAGCAATTATTAGCCAGGAGCTCGAAGATAAGCAGAAGGGCGCCCATGACCAGGAGTATGAGCGCAACGAATTGCTCAAGTCCTTTGGCTACATAGGTGGCCAGAGAGTCGTTGTCTTGTTTGACAACGGCAACACGAAGGATGTGGTCACAGAACAGGCCGCTAGGCGTGCCCGTTTCGAGCTGACTCCGGTGGACAAACAGGTTGAGGGTTTTAGCACAGGTATGACAACGAGCGTCAAGTATGAAGCTCTAGGTGCTAAGTTAGTGATTCAAGGCATAGAGTTTGTGCGTGACTTTATGGTTGCCCCTCTGGCAGGAGCAGACATAATTTTGGGTATCCAGTGGTTTCACAAGTTTCTACCTGATGTCAAGTGGGACAAGCACACGTTGCAGATCAATCGGAATGTCACACCCCCCGATGACCATTAAGTGTGAGCCAGGTATTCCGAACTTTCCGCTCATAAGCCACTTGCAGGCTAAGCGAGCAGTCAGGAAAGGCGCACAGTGTGCAATGATTTACATCCAGACAGCCCAGATGGTGGCCAGTGCTTCCGAGAAGTACTCGGTTCTCCATGAAAAGTTCCAGAAGATTTTTCTTCGGGACAACCTTCCTCCCCAGCTCCCCCCGTCCAGACCAGAGGATCACAAGATTGACCTCCTCCCAAGCTCGGAACCCCCAAGCAAGTTTCCGTATCGCCTTTCTAAGGCAATGGAATCGGAGTTGGACCGCCAACTCCAAGAATTGTTGCAAGCTGGCTTCATCCGCCCCAGCGTGTAGCCATTTGCAGCACCGATCTTGTTTGTCAAGAAGAAAGATGGGTCTTCCCGGTTGTGTCGATTATCGTGCACTCAACAAGCTAACTATCAAGAGCAGATTCCCAATGCCTCGAATTGACTATATTCTCGAGAGGTTGAATGGAGCAAAGGTGTTCTCAAAACTAGATTTAAAGAGTGGGTACCACCAGGTACGGATTATAGAGGGGGACATCCCCAAGACAGCCTTTCGTACAGAACGGGCCTACTATGAATTTGTGGTCATGCCATTTGGTTTGACGAACGTCCCAGCTACATTTAACCGCATGATGATGCGTATTTTCCGGGATTTGATTGGAAAGTGTGTTCATATTTCTGGACGACATACTCATATTTTCAGCTACAGTTGAGCAGCATGACATTGATGTGGAGAAAGTCCTTAAGTTGCTGGAAAGCAACGAGCTCTACGTCAATGAAAAGAAGTCAAAATTTTATCTGTTCCAGGTGCATTACTTGGGATATATAATTAGTGTTGAACGCATTCGACTTGATCCGGCTAAAGTGGCCGAGATTGTTAACTAGAAAGTTCCTCAGACAGCTTATGACATTAGATCATTTGTGGGTATATGCCAGGCATATTCCACCCACATCGACAAGTTTTCTGATCTCTCGGCAGATCTCACCGATATGCTAAAGGGAGTGAAAACAAGAAGGCAAAAGATTCGAATGACTCCACGAGCGTTGGAGGCATTCCAGAACCTCAAGGTGGCTTTATCAGAAGCGCCTTGTTTAGCCCTTGCCTCGTGGGACGAACCATTTCAAGTGATCACCGATGCGAGTAACATCGCAATTGGAGGTGTGTTGCAACAGAATGGTCATCCAGTAGCTTACATGTCTCGTAAGTTACTGCCCGCCAAAAAGAACTACTCAGTCTATGATCGTGAACTCCTAGCAGTTATACAGGCCTTGAAACATTGGAAACATTTCCTGTATGGCCGTGACTTCGAGGTTCGCACTGACCATCAGGCATTGCGCTGGATTCAGACGATGCCAAGTGCACAGTGGAGTGATCGACAACACCGCTGGAGTCAAATATTCCAGCAGTTCGGTGGTATGATTGAGTACCTTCCAGGAAAGGCCAATCCAGTGGCCGATGCTTTAAGCAGGAAGGGACAAGTATCTACGATTCAGACCACTAGACTTGACCTTGTTGGTACAGGACTAGAGGACATGAAGCACACGTACACGGATTTCGAGGAATTCGGTACTCAGTGGGAACAGGCATTGGATGCCACAGGACCATGCCATTTTCTGATACGCGCTGGTTGGCTTTTTTACAAAGGCCGACTATGTGTCATGAAGTCATTCCGGGCAGCTCTTCTCCATGATGCCCATGACGCCATTACAGGCGGTCACAGGGGCATGAATTCGACTCTGGAGAAATTAGAACGGCAATACTATTGGCCAAAGATGAGGCGTGATGTGTTTACATATGTACAATGCTGTGACATTTGTCAGAAGGTGAAAGCTCCTCGTGGAAAGAAGATAGGGTAGTTACAGCCCTTGCCAATTCCTGACGGTCCTTTCCAGGACATTTCGATGGACTTTGTCACAAACCTGCCTCCCAGTCCGAGTAAGCGTAATACGCAGTGCTTAACTATTGTTTATAGGTTTAGCAAATTTGTTATGCTTATTCCTTGCAGGGCCAATGTGACCGCCGAGGATGTTGCCCAGTTATTCATTCGACATTGGTACCCGATTGGCGGGATTCCTAGGACCATAGTGTCAGACCGAGATGCCAAGTTTACTAGTCATTTTTGGAGGGCATTGTTTGATAATTTTGGTACTAAGTTGAATTTTTCCAGTGCATTCCACCCACAGACAGATGGCCAGACAGAGATATACAACCAGTTGGCCTTTGATGTGCTGAAGTGTTATGTCCACGATCAGCAAGGTAAGTGGGAATCGTTTTTGCCTTTAGTTCAAGCTGTTTTGAATGACTCTTTTTCTTCAGCTATTGGCAGGACTCCATATGAGGCAGCGTTTGGAAGACCTTTCCTGTCGTTGTTAACCAGGACTTCGTCTTCAGTACCAGTGGCGAACAGAGTGACGGAGTCTTACCAGGAGATCTTAGAGTCAGTAAAAGACAGATTGGCTAAAGCGCAAGAGGCCTACACTCGACAGGCCAATAAAGACCGAAGGGATATGAAGTTTTCGGAAGGAGATTGGGTTTATCTTCGGATTATGAAGCAAAGATTGAAGCAAGTGGGTAAGCGATGCCCAAAGTTGTCTTTCAGGAGCTTCAGACCATTTCCCATCCGGAAATGTCAGAATATGCAGCGGAGATGATATCCAAACTTGGGTAGACAAGAGCAAGTAGACTGCAGAAAATAATCAGCACAAGAAACACAGAGAGATGTGTGTAAACTCTTCTCTATACACAAGATCCCGGAAATACTGAATGAGAAAGTGGAGGAGGATGAGGGGCAATATATACAATCCCACATGAGCAATCGGCCAGCCTCAGATGGTGCCCACGACTGAGATAAATGTCCACGACTGCTGAAAATAGCAGTCGGCCAACAACAGATGCCCCACGCCTGGACAGAACAAGTCGGCCAGCACTCCTACAGCCCACGACTGATACAGATGCAGTCGGCCAGCTTCAGAGTGCTCCTGGCATCAACTGGCAGCCCTCCAGCCACTAGGAAAAAATGGGAAAAATAGGGAAAAAATACGGGGAGTGTGGAAAAATGATATACGGGCGGGCACACCCACAACAGAGGCCCTGGTGTATACAAATAGACAGGAGATGACTTCTAACACCCCCTCTCAGCTCCTGGCTATGTAACCAATCCCAGGGAGCTGGAGTGCCGCCTGAGCGTAGCCTGAGGTAGAGACTTCGTGAAGAGGTCCGCCGCATTGTCCTCCGTCGAACAATAAAGTAGCAAGATGTCACCCGCCAAGATCTTCTCACGAACAAAGTGATACTGTATCTCTATATGCTTGGTCCGGGCATGGAAAACCGGGTTCCGAGCAATAGCTATACAACTCTGGTTATCACACTGGATGACTGTGGGCTCCCTCTGTGGAAACCCCATCTCGCCTAGCAGCCTCCGCAGCCATACAACCTCACAAGCAGCACCACAAGCAGCCCGATACTCTGCCTCTGTCGAAGAAAGGGCAATAGTTGGCTGCTTCTTGCTGCTCCAAGAAACCCCTCCTGAGCCGAGGGTAAAAGTGTATCCTGAAGTAGACCTCCTCGTGTCTGGATCTCCTCCCCAATCTGAGTCACTCCAACTTTGGAGCTTGACTCCATTCCCTCTTGTGTAAAAGAGTCCCAGATCCTTCGTACTCTGCAGATACCGCAAGATCCGCAATCCTGCGTCCCAATGAGTCTTCAATGGCGTCTGCATAAAAGAGCTCAACAGCCCCACGGAGAAGCTCAAGTCCAATCTGGTGTTCAGCAACCAGATCAATGAACCAACCAACTTCCGGTACTGCGAGGCATCAACTGGCTCACAAGGATCTGTAACGGTTAACTTTGTGTTCGGGTCCATCGGCGAAGTAATAGGCTTGCAGTTCTCCATCCCAAAGGCCTCAAGCAACTCATGAACATACCGCTGCTGAGAGATGAAAAACCCCCTCTGGGTCTGCCAGATCTCCAATCCCAAGAAGAAGTGGAGTAAGCCTAAGTCGGTCATCTCAAACTCCTTTGACAAGGCAGCCTTCGTCACTCCAATGTGCTCCACATGACCGCCGGTGAGAATGAGATCATCCACATAAAGGATGATGAGTGTGACCATGCCGCCTTCCCAAAAGAGATACACGTTCGGATCTGCAACCGATCTCTGGAATCCAGTCCAAATAAAGAAGGAATCAATCTTCTGATTCCAAGCCCTCGTCGGAGCCTGCTTAAGACCATACAAGGCCTTACGTAACCTGTAAACCATCCCTTCCGATCCTGGAACAATAAAGCCTGGAGGCTGCTCAACATACACCTCCTCCTGCAGGTCACCATTAAGGAACGCCGATTTTACATCCATCTGGTACACGGGCCACCTCTGAGAAGAAGCAAGGGCAAGAACGGTCCGAATCGTGGTCATCCGCGCTGTCGGTGCAAAGGTATCCTCGTAGTCGATGCCTGGCCGCTGAGCATAACCCTTAGCCACGAGCCTGGCTTTGTGTTTGTCCACCGACCCATCAGCCGCGTACTTGGTCTTAAAGACCCATTTGACACCAATGACTGACCGCTTCGACGGCCTCGGTACCAACTCCCAAGTGTTGTTCTTCTCGATGGCGTCAAGTTCCACCTGCATGGCTTCCCTCCAAGTATCCTGTGAAAGGGCTTCCTTGACGGAAGAGGTGTCATGAGAATATATTTTAAGTCCTCTAGAAAAATATTATTTATCCCCTCTTGAGTAATTTGGGGACGCCTAGATTACTCTTGCGTCATGCCGGCTAGGTTAATATCGTGGGTGATACCACTATAAATATTAATACGTGCGGTATATGACGTATGTTTGAGGCCACCTATGATTATTTCAGTTAGGTTTGTATGGCAGGGTGATTCCTGGGGTACTTACGCCTGGTAGTCATGAGTTGGTGATGATTTGTGCCTGTTTAATATTTGTGGGATTAATTTAATAATTAATTGGGCTTATATTTTCAGGTGATGAAGACCAGGGGAATTGAAGAGTTTACTTTGGAAGAAATGTCTTGGATCATCACATTTCATTTTTGGCAAGCATAGTAGCTTGTAACCTTATCAAATGATTTTTCCATTTTGAACTTTAGGAAAGATACATTTATTTGTGTGGAATTTATTAAAGCCTATGGCTTTACCCTAGTCCCAATTTGACACTCTATTTTTGTTAAAGAAGAGTGCCGTGCTCTCTAAAAAGCACATCTTGTATTTTGGGGGCTATGGCCTAATTTTGGTGAAAAAAGGAAAGCTAATAAAGAAATACTCTTGTGTGGGGAGAGGCCACGCACAAGAGGGGGGAAGATTGCACCCAATATGGTCTTTTTGGAGCTAAGTATTTTTGTTTAAGTGTTTAATTTTTCAATTGATTTGATTTAGTTGAAGCTTACAAGCAATGGTTTTTATGATTGAATTAATTCTCTACTTTCCACAATCAATTCCTAGAATAAGATTCCGGTTGCAGTGGTATCAGAGCTTGGGCTAGGAGATTTGTGGAGAAGGTAGGAAAGGACTTCAACTTCTCAAAAATCAAGAAAGTGCAGGAATTTAACCAGTGGACAGAAGGGTGTTTTGCAGGTCTTTACCCAAAGGTCAAAGATTCAAAACTAGATCTACTCTCAAACCCACTCACCACCCTGCAAAACCATCCCTCTCTATCAAAAAGCGGTTTTTCCAAATACTCAGTGAAATCAAAATCTGACCGTATGGATGAAATCCTCATAGCCAAAAACCTCACGGGTAACTCTCAGAAATCAGAAAGCTTCAAGGTTGAGCAAACCCATAATGGATGGAGCAGATAAATCCATGCAAAAGCCATCTTATAATTCTCAATAAACTTTTGGAGCAAGAGGCGCACGGCGGCAGCCTCCCGGCGCAAAAGCGTGGAGTGGAGAAGAAAAAAAAATTTCAAGCCTAATCTCTCCATAATCTAATTTCTCTCTTAATCCTAATCAAGCTCACTTTTCCCAATTCCCATGCAAGTCACATCACTCCTTTTTCAACCTCTACTTTTCCCAATTTCCAAATGTGAGGAGAAATTCAAAGGTTTTCCAATTCTGAGAATTTCTGGGTGCAGAAAAGTAATTTACAGGTTTTAAAAAGCTTGAAAATTGCCTAGAAAAGACCAAAAAATTCCGAAATCGCTTCTGAAAAATTCTGAAAATTTCAGAAAAATATTACAGAGTTTGGGCAAGATTTACAGGACTGTTTCAGCAGGTTTCAAAGTGCAGAAAAATTATTTCATCAACAATTCGACTAGCCCAAGACTCTTGAATCACGCGGAATCGTTCGGGATTTGTTTGAGGCGACGAGAATTCAATTCAGCCATTGAACGACGTCTTGTTCAGCTTCAACCAAGATTGAATTGCGGGAGAAAAATAAGATTGTAGAAGAAAGAGAGAAGCGTATTGAATTGGAGAGACAGCTTTCGAATCGAAGACATCTCCTATCAAATGTTTCAAGTGCCACAAAGAAGGTCACATAGCACCGAATTGTCCGGAGCGTACCAAGAATTCAACACCAGCAGCAGCAGCTCGAGTCAACATGATTGAAGAAGACGACAATGAAGAAGAATCATTCAAGCAAGAGGATAATTCCGATCCAGATTACTCAGAACAAGAAGGTAAACCTCATGTTCATTCTTTGCTTAAAATAAAAGGAACGATAAATGGACATGAAGTTCTTATTTTGCATGATGATGGTAGTACACATGATTTCATTTCTGAAAAGGTACTTAAAGCATTAAATCTTCATTCTTCACCTACGCACTATAAAGTCAAAGCAGCATTTACTGGAACAAAGTATAATTGCATGCAAGTGGTGAAAGATTTGGATTTATGCATCAAACCTTTAACAGAAAAGAGGGATTTCTTAGTTGCACCTTTACAAGGGGTAGATATAATTTTGGGTATGCCTTGGAGACACAAATACAATCCTATTATAGACTATGACACTCATAGTATTTCTCTAAGGAAGGACAATGAAAATATTATCCTCGAGTGTCAAGTCAAAGGAGAAATGAGTCCTTTGTTGAGTCACACTCAAGCAAAGAGAGCTCTAAGAAAAAGAGACAAGACTTATATGGTATGGGTTAACCAGCTTGATGCTGAGTTGGACACATCCAAAAGACCAAAGTTTGATTCTTTTATCTCAAAATTTAGTGACTGTTTCATGGAAGATCTGCCTCCAGGATTACCTAAGTCTAGGCCAGAGGATCATAGCATTGACTTATTGCCTGGAAATTCCCCGCCTTGTAAAGCTCCCTATAGAGTCAACAATTTAGAGCAAAGAGAAATCCAAAGCCAAATAGAAGACTTGCTAGAGAGAGGCCTTATTCGACCTAGTAGTTCACCTTTTGGAGCTCCAATACTTCTTGTTAAGAAGAAGAACGGAACTTACCGAATGTGTGTAGACTATCGTACATTGAATAAGATTACTGTCAAGAACAGATATCCTATTCCTAGGGTAGATGATCTTCTTGATAAGCTTAGAGGATCAAAGGTCTTTAGCAAGATTGACCTAAAGTCTGGGTATCATCAAGTTCGTATGACTCAATCTGGCATTTTCAAGACAGCTTTTAGAACCCAAACTGGTCATTATGAGTTTTTGGTTATGCCATTTGGTTTGACCAATGCTCCAGCTACTTTCGGCCGTATGATGAATCGTATATTCCTTAAGTTTCAAAGTTTTGTTATAGTGTTCTTTGATGACATTCTTGTTTTCACCAAGGATCGACAAGAGCATGAACAACACTTGGAACAAGTGTTCAATATTTTGAGAGAAAATGAATTGTATGTCAACCCTGAAAAGAGTTCTTTCTTTCAAGAGGAGATTGAATACTTAGGTCATATAGTGTCAGCCGAAGGGATTCGTGTAGATCCTAAGAAAATTGAGTGTATTGCTTCTTGGCCTACGCCTAGAAACATACATGATCTTAGATCTTTTCTTGGCTTATGTAGTTATTATAGGAAGTTCGTCAAGAATTTTGCTTGTATTGCTAATCCTTTGACTGAACTCCTTAAGAAAGCTACAAATTTCAATTGGACTGAAAAGCAAGATAAATCTTTTGCAACACTCAAGAATGCTTTAACACAAGCACCAGTTCTTACACTACCTGATTTTCAAAGACCATTCTTTATAGTAGTGACTGATGCTAGTGGCAAAGGATTTGGAGCTGTTCTTATGCAAGACAACCATCCTATTGCTTATCAAAGTAGAAAGTTTAAGCCTGCAGAGCAAAATTATAGCACTTATGACAAGGAATTAGCAGCAGTAGTGCATGCTTTGAAGATCTGGAAGCATTACCTAATGGGCTCTGAATTTCTTATCAAGACAGACCAACAAAGCATTAGGCATTTGCTTACGCAACCTCTTATTTCAGATAGGCATATCAAATGGGCAGCTTTCATTCAAAGTTTCCAACCTATGATTCAATATCAACCTGGAAAAGAAAATGTTGTTGCCGATGCTTTGAGTCGAAGACCAAATATCAACAACATTTTCATAATTGAAAGTGAACCATTTGTCCTCATGAAAGAAACTTATGAAGTTGATCCAGATTTTTCTCAAATATGGGTTAAATTGCGTGAAAACAATTGGACACCTCAAGGAAGTTATTCTCATAATGATGGATATCTTTTCTTTGAGAAAAGATTGTGTGTTACTCAACCTTACAGACAGCTTGTCTTGGAAGAGATGCACCAACCACCATTTGTGGGACATAGAGGAGTTTCCGCAACACTTCAAGTAGTTTCTCGAGAATTCTATTGGCCTCATTTGAAGAATGATATAGCTAAGTTTGTAGCTAAATGTAACATTTGCCAAACAATCAAAAGCTACAAAGGCAAAGCTTTAGGATTGCTTATGCCTCTACCTATTCCTGATAGACCATGGGAACAAGTATCTATGGATTTCATTACTGGCTTCCCTACTACTTCCAGTCACCATGACATGATTTGGACAATAGGGGACAGATTTAGTAAACAAGCCTATTTCATTCCATGTAAAAAGACACTAACTTCTCAGCAAGCCGCGAACATATTTGTTAAGCAAATTTTTGTTCATCATGGTCTACCCAAAGTGATAGTTTCTGATAGAGATTCTAAATTTTGTAGTCACTTTTGGGTTGCTCTTTTCTCAAACTTAGGCACTAAGTTAGATTTTTCTACGGCATTCCATCCAGAATCTAATGGACAAACCGAAGTTACAAATAGCACTATCTTAGATATGCTTAGAGCCTATGTTTCCCAGCAACCTAGTGCATGGGATAAGTACATACACCTACTCCAATTTGCTTATAATAATACTCCTCATATTGCTACTGGTCGAGCACCATTTGAGATTATCTATGGAAGAGCATTGCCTATTCCGGCTACTAGACTCTCTCATAAGATTGAAGCAGCCGACCAATATGTTAGAGACTTTGATCGCATTCTATCTGAAGTGCGCGATTGTATTCAAAGAGCTCAAGAGAAGTATACATCTCAAGCAAATAGGAAGCGCAAAGATTTTTCATTTCAAAAAGGTGATTATGTACTTTTGAGAATTGAAAAGCGTCGATTAAAGAGTGTGGAAAAATTCCCTGCAGTGAAGCTAGCGCCTAGATATTATGGGCCATTTAAAATCCTTCAAAAGATTAATGATGTGGCCTATAGACTAGAGCTTCCATCTAATTGGAATATCCACAATTCTTTTCATATCCATCTCTTGAAACCTTTTCGAGGAACACTTCCTACTCACCCAACATATGAGGAACCACCTCTTATTGAAGGAGAGGAAGAAGTATTAGTTCCTGATGCTATCATTGACCAAGAGATAACAACAACAAGGACAGGTAATCAATACTTCAAGTATCTTTTGACTTTTAAGAATCATCCACAAGAAGATGCTAAATGGATGCCTGAGAAATTTTTCCGAGTTTACCCTGAAATTCTTCATTCTTTTCAAACCCAGCAAATCCGCAATTGAGGACAATTGCAAACTCAAGCAAGAGGGATGTCATGAGAATATATTTTAAGTCCTCTAGAAAAATATTATTTATCCCCTCTTGAGTAATTTGGGGACGCCTAGATTACTCTTGCGTCATGCCGGCTAGGTTAATATCGTGGGTGATACCACTATAAATATTAATACGTGCGGTATATGACGTATGTTTGAGGCCACCTATGATTATTTCAGTTAGGTTTGTATGGCAGGGTGATTCCTGGGGTACTTACGCCTGGTAGTCATGAGTTGGTGATGATTTGTGCCTGTTTAATATTTGTGGGATTAATTTAATAATTAATTGGGCTTATATTTTCAGGTGATGAAGACTATGGGAATTGAAGAGTTTACTTTGGAAGAAATGTCTTGGATCATCACATTTCATTTTTGGCAAGTATAGTAGCTTGTAACCTTATCAAATGATTTTTCCATTTTGAACTTTAGGAAAGATACATTTATTTATGTGGAATTTATTAAAGCCTATGGCTTTACCCTAGTCCCAATTTGACACTCTATTTTTGTTAAAGAAGAGTGCCGTGCTCTCTAAAAAGCACATCTTGTATTTTGGGGGCTATGGCCTAATTTTGGTGAAAAAAGGAAAGCTAATAAAGAAATACTCTTGTGTGGGGAGAGGCCACGCACAAGAGGAGGGAAGATTGCACCCAATATTGTCTTTTTGGAGCTAAGTATTTTTGTTTAAGTGTTTAATTTTTCAATTGATTTGATTTAGTTGAAGCTTACAAGCAATGGTTTTTATGATTGAATTAATTTTCTACTTTCCACAATCAATTCCTAGAATAAGATTCCGGTTGCAAGAGGGCTCTTTATCTCGCATGATACGAGACATAAGAGCATAGTTCACCTGAAGAAGCTCCGCCGTGTTGCTTTTATCTCGAACTCGATGTGATCTTCGAGGGCCGTCCTCTGTGGTCCACTCGGAGGGTAGCTCCGTGACACCTGACTCCCGGAGGGTGTCTAACAACCACCTAGGTACTCGAACAGATTGTGAAGCCTCCTGTGATCGCGGGGGCTCAACTCCAGCTGCGGGCTCAACCTCCTGTGATGACTGAGGTGGATCAACTGGAGTGTTAGACTGGGAATCATCATCAGACTCTGGATCTCCAAGAAGTGGCGGCTCCTCGACAGTGGATGCTGGGACATGCTCGTCAAAGACCACATCCCGGCTGACAACAATCTCGTTCCTCTCTGGATCATACAACCTGTATCCCTTGGAAAGAGAGTTATACCCCACAAATACCAGCTTGCGGGACTTGGAGTCAAGCTTCCCCCTCTGCTTCTTCGGAATATGTAAATACGCGTCACTCCCAAAGACACGGAAGTGCGAGACATCGGGTTTCCTGCCAAAATATGCCTCAAATGGAGTCATATGGGGTACAGAAGTCGTCGGAGAGCGGTTAATGGTATGGACAGCTGTTGCCACAGCCTCACCCCAAAGTGGACGAGGAAGATCTCGATGCTCCAGCATGGTCCTCGCCATCTCCACCACAGTCCTGTTCTTACGTTCAACAACTCCATTCTCCGAAGGCGATCCGGTATTGGCCAATTCCCTCTTGATGCCATGATCTGCACAAAACCGGAAAAATACAGTCGAGGAGAATTCACCTCCTTTGTCAGCCCTGAGAGTCTTGACCTGAAATCCAGACTCTTTCTCCACCATCACGTGCCAATCCTTGAACCGAGCAAAAGCCTGGTCCTTCTGTGAAAGAAAGTAGACCCACGTGAATCTGGTACAATCATCAACAAGCAGCATGAAGTAGAGAGATCCTCCCAAGGATGGTATCTGCTGTGGTCCACACAAGTCAGTGTGAATCAACTCCAAAGGTTTCGAAGCCCGCCTGGAAGCCTGCTTCGGAAAGGATTCCCTGTGCTGCTTACCACGTATGCAAGAACTGCAGCGTCCTTGCCTACTACCAACATCTGGCAAGCCAACCACCATCTGGTCCCGGAAGGTGCGCCGCAAAGCATCCACATTTAAGTGGCCAAAACGAAAGTGCCACAAGTCTCCGACCTGAGAGCCTGTCAGTGAGGAGAGTGCAGAGAGCTTGTAGATGCCGTTCTCCACACCGCCTTCCCAAACAACTTTGCCTGTCTCACGGTCCCTTAGAGCAACTGAATGCTCCTCAAATTCCACCCGAAAGCCAGTCTTGCATACCTCATGCACTGACAAAAGATGAAAGCCCAGAGCAGGGACATAAAGAACACGGGAAGCATGCTTGTCCCCCTTGCCGTCGGGAATGATCTCCATCCGGCCCTCACTATATATCGGAATAGTGGAGTTATCGCCAATAAAGATACGACCTGACTGCCGTTTCAGATCCAGGAAGAAGTCACGGGATGGAGTCATGTGCCTGGAAGCACCACTGTCGAGAATCCATTCCCGAGTATCCTTTGCGGTGAAGCCAACTGCCTCCTCGCTCGAAGATGATGAAGCATCGGAGTCCATCATCTCCAAGTGCACAAATGCCGGAGTCTTCGCAGCTGAGGCTGAGGACTCAGCACTCTTCCCTGTCCGCTTGGGGCACTTCCTCCAGTAGTGGCCTTTCTCGCCACAATCATTACACGATCTTTCGGCCTTCAGCTTCTCTCGTTCTGGATCAGGCTTCTTCTCGGAAGACTTATCTGTAGAAGCCTTCCCTTTGCCCTTGTTGGTATTACGGCCTTTCGACCGTTGGCCAGTGAAGGCCTCCGAACCTCCGCCGTGAGGAGGGTTCGAGAAACGTTCCTCCTGGTCCAAGACCATTGGCACAAGCTCCTCCCAAGTAATGGTGCTGAGCCTGCCACTAGTGATCAACGAGGAATAGAAAGCAGAATACTGACCAGGCAAGTGGGAAAGTAACGTGATGGCCATATCTTCGGATGATATCTCTTTCCCAGCTTGAAGGACTTCCTACTGAAGGGCCTGCAGCTTGTTAATGTGCTCCCGCATCGTCGAAGACTTTGCAGGGTTCATAACCCGCATCTGCACTTCCAAGGATATCCGCTTCATGGGTGACACCCTGTTGTACAAAGAAGCCAAGTGCAACATGGCCCCTCTTGGTGAAGAGAAGAAATGCTTCCCCAAGCTCTTAGCAGCATGCAGCAACGCTCCATCAAGAAGCTCCAAACAACCAAGAAAAGGGCGCAGCCCAGCTAGTTCAGCATATAGGGGATCACTTCATCTGAAGGTATGTCGTTGTCCTTGTCTTCTATGCCCTCAGCCTGCACACACATCGCCTCATGCTCTACTTGCCAACTGGATGGCACTCTGACTGTCACAATGCAACAATGGAATATCCCCTGTATAACCCAAATCAACCACTAACTGTTAGGGTAAAGGCATAATGCCCACCCTTATAGTGTGTACAAGCCCATAAGTTATAGTACATAGTACACTTAGTACTTTTAATGTACTAAGTACACACTGTGTACTAGTGCAATATACATGTGTGATAGGGGAGTCACACACTTATATCATGCGTTGACTTATCCCCACAACTCTCTCTCTTGTTGTTTCTCTGTGTATGTCTCCCACACATGAATCTCTAACCCTGATTCTTCTCTCTCCCATTCAATTGGTATCAGAGCATAGGTTGCTGTCTTGATCCTCTGTAGCTGAGTTTCTTCAGTAGCCCAAATGTATTTCAATCCTTGGACCATTCCATTGTATTTCGGTTTCAAAGGATTTTGAACTTGAAGAAGGATCTTCAAACGCTCAAGCGGGGCAACAGCAGAACGAGACACTCCACCAGCCACGCCTCCTGCTATCAACGACTTGCAGACAGTCACGACATTGCTTCCAGGCGCCTTGACATCAGCCGTTGCGAGCTTCGCCTCTCCAGCAAGTGTAGCCAGGGTGGACGCCGCAGATTCCTCACCATTAACATACATAGGAGATCGCTGGCAGAAGGCTACGTTGCCATGCGAGACCACATCCTCTTCTGTACGAGCTTGGCTGCCATACTCCTTCCGTAGACTGGACGTTGTGGCCTCCGTCTGAGAAACCATCGAGAGCAGGCAAAGAACCGGAGCTACTCTAAGAGGCGAGAGCCGTAGCTGATTAGGGCAAAGGGTCTGCAGCGAGGTGAAGCATGAATGTATGTGTGGCCAAGGGAGGCTGGAAGCACCGCCTCCAACAGCATCAGAATTTCTGCAGAGCAGCACCAAATTCATCACCCACTTTTTTTTTCTGCAACAAAAAATCAAAAATTACAAGGTATTCTGCTTCAATTTTTTTTTGGGATTTGCAATTGAGCAAGTACAGTCATCAATTGAGCAGATACAAGTGCCGAATTGCTCAATTTCTGAGCAAAATTGGCAAAATTGGGTGACATTGGTCACAAACAGGATCAATTTGCAGGAAATTGGATGTCGAAATTTGGGGCTTTTGATGTAATTGTGCAATTAAGCAGTCATACATGCTGTATGATGTGAGAAATCGCACATTTGGGCAAAATTGCAGCAAATTGCAGTGCAAATCAAGGGGCTTTTGTGCCGACTGTATTGATTTGCAAAATTTGCAGCAAATTGCAGTGCAAATCAAGGGACTTTTGTGCCGATTGGATTGATTTGCATGCAGGCAATCGCATTTGATGCTGTGGATAATGTGCTGATGCCTTACAAGCACTCAATGTGCCTGTAAATCAAGGGGCTTTCATGTATTGGATGTATATGTGGCCAGGGGGAAGCATCGCGCAGACTCTGGATGCCTTCATGTGCGTCAATGTACCATGTATGATCAGCAATTGATCTTAAATCAAGGGGCTTTTCAAGATTTTATTCTTGTTAAGTTTGGCAAAGCAGCGGGCAAGACTTTTATGCCTTGAATCCTCAGAAATCACCTTGCAGTCAAGGGGTTTTTGCCCAATTTCTGTTCGGGACTGTTGTATGCAGTGTTCGGGACTGTAAAAGTCTGATTTTCACTCATTTGGACAGCCAGGAGAGCATTTATTGCTACTGTACCTGCTGGTACAGATTTGGCACAGCTTTGTGCAAGTTTTGGCATGGCTGTACACTGATTTGAGTGAGGAAAAGGTTCAATTTCAGCTGCTGTACTTGCCGGTACAGGTTTGGTACATCATTGGTGAGCACTTGGTACTGCTGTACAGTACTTTGGAAGGGCAACAGAGCACATTTAAGGTGCTGTCCTAAATCTGCAGCAACCAGATTTTGGTGATTTCATCACAAACAGTGGGAGAAAAGTCGCATTCTTGCTTCCGCAGTGGGAGATAAAGCTTGGGAGAACAACTATGAGCACTTTGTGTGCTTTTGGTGCAGTGTTTGCACATTTTGCAGGGAGTCAGGCATTGACAGGTTGCATATTGCTATGGCAACCACAGGTGAGAGCTCTTCATTGCTTCACATCAAGAAGCTTGAAGGCTCACATAACTATGATATTTGGCAAACCCAGTGCTATAATGTGTTGCTCCAGAAAAAGAAGCACAAGCCTATCAAAGAAAGGGGTGTAATGCCCGCTTCTCTTACTGCTGAAGAGTGGGAAGATATGGATGAGCTGGCAAGATCTACTATCATGTTGTCTGTGTCAGACTCATTACTTTTCAGCATTCGTGAAGAGAAGACAGCTTGGGGAATGTGGTAGAGATTGCAGGACTTGTATGCCCAACAAAGTGCCTCAAGCAAAGTGTATTGGTTGAAGAAACTCATAGGTCTTCAGATGAAGAAAGGGGCGTCTATGACAGCCCATTTAAATGAGTTTAATGGTATTGTCAGCCAAGTTATTAATCAAAAGTTGGCAATGGACGATGAGTTCAAAGCCACTTTTCTCTTATGCACTTTGCCAGAGAGTTGGGACACATTCAGGACAGCCACTAGCAATTCGAATGCTATGCTGTCATATGCAGATGTGGAAGGTGCTCTTCTTCAAGAAGAGATGAACAAGAAGAACAATTCTGTTGGAAAGTCCAATGCAATGAATGCACGTGGGAGATCCCAGCAAAAGGAAAAAAGCCAAGAACGGGGAAGGAGCAAGTCTCGCTCCAAAAAGGACTTGGAATGCCATTATTGTGGCAAGAAGGGACACATTAAAAAGCAATGCTACAAATGGAAAAATGATCAAAAGGAAAAAGGAAAAGACAAAGACAAAGACAAAGAAGAAGCCAAAGATGTAAAGCCAAAGGGCAAAAGTGGAGTCAAGATTGAAGAAATCAATGTGTCACATGCAGGTGACAGTGAGGATGAGGTCCTATTCACGTCTTCACTTGATGCCCATTCACTTCTTACAGGTGGTCATGGTATGCACTCATGGATCATTGATTCAATTGCCTCCTTTCATGTCACAGGTTGCAGAGACTTGTTTGTCAGGTATACTGCTGGCAATGAAGGAGTGGTTTATTTGGGTGATAACCATGCATGCAAGATTCTTGGCAGAGGTGATGTGAGGCTTGTGTTTTCAGATGGCTCACAGCTTATGCTCCATGATGTTAGGCATGTGCCTGAGATCAAGAAGAATCTGCTTTCTACTGGACAGCTTGATGATGTTGATTATGTTACCACATTTGGTCGTGGAAAGTGGAAAATTAGTAAGGGCTCACTCGTTGTTGCCAGAGGCTCTAAGGTGGACACTCTTTACTTTATGCATGCAGGTGTTTGTCACCATGCTAATGTAAATGCAACCGAGCTGCCGGAAATCTCTATGTGGCATAGCCGGTTGGGACACATGAGTGTCAAAGGAATGGAGCAATTGTCTCGTTTGGGTTACTTGCCTTCTCTAAAGTTTTCAAGTTTTCAGTTTTGTGAGCATTGTATATATGGCAGGCAACTGCAGTGCCCCCACAAGAAAGCTCTTGGACAGAAAGATGCTCAGTTAGAGCTTGTGCATACTGATGTATGTGAGATGCCTCAGCTTTCTTTGGGAGGGGCAAAATACTTTGTGTCTTTTATAGATGATGCCACACGCAAGGTGTGGGTTTATCCTCTTCGTTTGAAGAGTGATACATTCTCAGTGTTTGAGAAGTTTATTGCTCATGTTGAGAATCAAACTGGCAAAACACTGAACGCTTTGCGTTCCGACAATGGTGGAGAGTATATGTCCAAACAGTTTCAGGACTTTTGTGATGCTAAAGGCATCAAGAGGGAGCTCTCTACTCCTTATGATCCTCCACAAAACGGGACAGCAGAGAGGATGAACAGGACCATACAGGAGAAGGTCCGTTCTATGTTGTCACGTGCTGCATTACCTCATGGTTTTTGGGCTGAAGCTGTTATGACAGCCGTTCACCTTATAAACACGTCACCGAACACGAGGCTTGGTGGGAAAGTGCCAGAAGAAGTATGGACAGGGAAGCCTCCGTCATACAAGCACTTGAGAGTGTTTGGTTGCGTTGCGTACGTGCACATACGCAGGGAAATGCGCACCAAACTTGATCCTAAGTCTCACAAATGCATATTCCTAGGATATGGTGACAGAGGTGAAATGGGGTATAGACTTTGGGATCCCATGAATAGAAAGATCATACGCAGCAATGATGTCATTTTTTATGAAACATGCATGTATAAGGAGCCTGCAAGGCAACAGGAGCCTGGCAGAGTCATCTTTGATGATGATGGACATCATGGACAACAACCAAGGGCTGTAAATCAGCCATTACAGCAGGAAAACCAGCCCTTAAATGGTGCTGAAAATGGTCCAAATGGACAGCCAGAGATGGCAGAAGATATCCCTATGGATATACCACAGTTAGAAGAAATACCGGGCATGATATTTCAGCCTTATGGCATGGAACAGGAGCCACCAATGGGTGATATGTAGGCTGGACAGCAACCTGCAAATGATGGTCATTGGGTACAGAGGTCCACTAGACCCTCCAGAGCCCCTGACAGGTTTGTTCCAGGGGTTGACTACTTGATGCTCACTGACTGTGGGGAGCCCTCATGTTATAAGGAGGCTTTACAGAGGGCAGACAAGGCTCTTTGGAAGCTTGCCATGAAGTCAGAGATGGATTCTCTGCACAAAAATGGAACATGGAAGTTGGTGCATTTGCCTGCAGGCAAGAAAGTTTTGCCATGCAAGTGGGTTTACAGGCTCAAAGTTGCACCAGATGCAAAGCCAAGATACAAAGCCAGGTTAGTGGCTAAGGGCTTCAAGCAAGAATATGGTGTGGACTTTGATGAGATCTTCTCTCCAGTGGTCAAAATGACCACACTTAGAGCTGTGTTAGCTTTGGTTGCGCATGATGATCTGGACTTAATTCAGATGGATGTGAAGACTGCTTTTCTTCACGGTGATCTCCATGAGGAGATATATATGCAACAGCCAGAGGGTTATGCAGTGAGTGGAAAGGAGAAGCTTGTATGCAAGCTGAAAAAGAGTCTTTATGGGCTCAAACAGGCACCAAGGGAATGGTATCATAAATTTGATACATTCATGAAATCCCAGAAATTCAAAAGAAGTGACATAGATCACTGCTTATACACCAAGAAAGCTTTGGATGGCAGTCTATTGATCCTCATCTTGTATGTTGATGATATGTTGATTGCCAGAAAATCTCGTAAGGAGATGGATGCCTTGAAGCAGAGGCTGCATCAAACCTTTGATATGAAGGATTTGGGTGATGCAAATCACATTTTGGGTATGCGGATACTTCAGGACAGAAATCAGCATGTGTTGTATTTGTCTCAGAAGGCATACATTGGCAAAGTCTTGCAGAGGTTCAATATGGACGGGGGGAAGAAGACTAGTACTCCTTTGCCTCCATATGTGAAACTCAGTGCTATGGACAGCCCACAGTCGGATAGAGACAGGGCTGATATGGCCAAGGTTCCGTATGCTTCAGCTTGTGGCAGTCTCATGTATGCCATGGTTGCTACTAGGCCGGACATTGCATTTGCAGTGGGAGTGGTTTCCAGATACATGACCAAACCTGGCAAGAAGCATTGGGAAGCAGTGAAAGGTGTCATGAGATACCTGAAGGGCACACAGGATATGTGCATTTGTTTTGGCAAACAGGATGCATTAGTGCATGGTTACACGGATTCGGATTATGCCGGTCATCCAGATGACCGGAAGTCTACTACCGGTTATGTATTTACATTCACAGGAGGTGCTGTGTCATGGATATCCAGGATGCAGAAGTGCACAGCCTTATCTACTACAGAGGCCGAGTATATTGCAGCCACAAAGGCTTGCAAGGAGGCATTATGGCTATCTCGGTTAGTGGTTGATTTGGGTTATACAGGGGATATTCCATTGTTGCATTGTGACAGTCAGAGTGCCATCCAGTTGGCAAAGAACCCTGTCTTTCATGCAAAGACGAAGCATGTGGATGTGAAGTATCACTTCATCAGAGAGGTGATAGAGAACAAGCAAATTCCGCTTGTTGAGATTCATACGGATGACAACCCGGCTGATCTGTTGACAAAGAGTTTGCCTCCGGAGCGGTTTGCTCATTGCAGACACTTGATGGGCATTGGATGAGGCCATTTTCAGCCTTGATATGGCCTTGTATATTATCATGTACATGCTGATTTTTCTTTTCCTTTACTTAAGGACACTTTGCCTTTAAGTGGGAGGTTGTTGGGGTAAAGGCATAATGCCCACCCTTATAGTGTGTACAAGCCCATAAGTTATAGTACATAGTACACTTAGTACTTTTAATGTACTAAGTGCACACTGTGTACTAGTGCAATATACATGTGTGATAGAGGAGTCACACACTTATATCATGAGTTGACTTATCCCCACAACTCTCTCTCTTGTTGTTTCTCTGTGTATGTCTCCCACACATGAATCTCTAACCCTGATTCTTCTCTCTCCCATTCACTAACCGAGATAGCCATAACGCCTCCTTGCAAGCCTCTATGGCTGCAATATACTCGGCCTCTGTAGTAGATAAGGCAGTGCACTTCTGCATCCAGGATATCCATGACACAGCACCTCCTGTGAATGTAAACACATAACCGGTAGTAGACTTCCGATTATCTGGATGACCGGCATAATCCGAATCCGTGTAACCATGCACTAATGCATCTTGTTTGCCAAAGCAGATGCACATATCCTGTGTGCCCTTCAGGTATCTCATGACACCTTTCACTGCTTCCCAATGCTTCTTGCCAAGGTTGGCCATGTATCTAGTAACCACTCCCACTGCAAATGCAATGACCGGCCTGGTAGCAACCATGGCATCCACAAGCTGAAGCATACGGAATCTTGGCCATATCAGCCCTGCCACTATCCGACTGTGGGCTGTCCATAGCACTGAGTTTCACATATGGAGGCAAAGGAGTACTAGTCTTCTTCCCCCCCTCCATATTAAACCTCTGCAAAACTTTGCCAATGTATTCCTTCTGAGACAAATACAACACATGTTGATTTATGTCCCGAAGTATCCGCATACCCAAAATGTGATTTGCATCACCCAAATCCTTCATATCAAAGGTCTGATGCAGCCTCTTCTTCAAGGCATCCATCTCTTTACGAGATTTCCCGGCAATCAACATATCATCAACATACAAGATGAGGATCAATAGACTGCCATCCAAAGTTTTCTTGGTGTATAAGCAGTGATCTATGTCACTCCTCCTGAAATCCTGGGATTTCATGAATGTATCAAATTTATGATACCATTCCCTTGGTGCCTGTTTGAGCCCATAAAGACTCTTTTTCAGCTTGCATACAAGCTTCTCCTTTCCATTCACTGCATAACCCTCTGGCTGTTGCATATATATCTCCTCATGGGAGATCACCGTGAAGAAAAGCAGTCTTCACATCCATCTGAATCAAATCCAGATCATCATGAGCAACCAAAGCTAATACAGCTCTAAGTGTGGTCATTTTGACCACTGGAGAGAAGATCTCATCAAAGTCCACACCATATTCCTGCTTGAAGCCCTTAGCCACTAACCTGGCTTTGTATCTTGGCTTTGCATCAGGTGCAACTTTGAGCCTGTAAACCCACTTGCATGGCAAAACCTTCTTGCCTGTAGGCAAATGCACCAACTCCCATGTTTCATTTTTGTGCAGAGAATCCATCTCTGACTTCATAGCACGCTCCCAAAGAGCCTTGTCTGCCCTCTGTAAAGCCTCCTTATAACAAGAGGGCTCCCCACAGTCCGTGAGCATCAAGTAGTCAACCCCTGGAACAAACCTGTCACGGGGTCTGGAGGGTCTTGTGGACCTCCGTACCCAATGATCATCATTTGCAGGTTGCTGTCCAGCCTGCATATTGTGAGGATTACTGTTATTACTTAGTATTTCATCCACTTATTTGTGTATTTAAGACTGAAACTAAAAGTAGACTTGAACACAGATGTTTGATTGATTGATTGAAATTGTGATACAACAGGCTCCTTATATAGGAGTTCAAGAGACACGAATGAAAAGACACATCCCATGACCAATAGTCATGACTCTAGGCAAAGGGACACATCCTTTGGACGAATAGCTGCAACCATTGGATGAAGAGTTGCATCCCTAGAGCGAAGGGGTGTGACCAATCGTCGAAGGAGTGTGGCTCTTGATGAAGAGGCATGTCTCTAGAGTGAATAGTCGTGACCATCCAAGTGTAGGGGTCCTCTGTAATCATGTCACTTCAGTATCTGTAATCATAAGGAGACTGTATAATGAACTAAGTCACAATCGTGACATTCCCTCCCATTTAAAATAAAACCCAGGGGTAGTTGTTGAGACTTTGGAAGAAGGGAAATGATTGAATTGCTTCTGCATCCAAAGCTCTAGCTGCTAGATCCCATGTCATGGCATTATTGTTGACCATAACAATCTTGCATATACCAAACTGAATATTAACTGCATCTGCAACTTGTCTCATCTTTACCAAAAGCATGAGAATCATATCTGTAACTTGAGTAGAACTTTTGTTAACATCATTGGTAACTTCGAGCTTTGTCCAAGAAAAGATTGAATCTTTATCTGCTTCAAGTGAAACTATTGGTAAATTATCTGATTGTGTCACCACGCTTTCCGGCTGAGAGGCGACGACCACCTGTTGGATGTCTGAAAGGGATTCCACTGATTTTTCTGGAACACAAAAGTCTTCAAGTGTTGTCGTAGGTTGAGAAGAAATATCTTCCATATGCTTTTCTTTGCTCAGAAAGTTGTTCTCGGGACAAGTTATGTCCAAAGATTTATTTGTAACGACTGAAGTCATGCTGCAAGAGTCTGCGTCTGATTTATCCTTTGCACCACTGAAGGTAAGGACTGGAGTCTTCATTTTTGAAGAAGAATCATCATTCACCACGGCGTCAGGTATCTGGTCAGAGGCAAAGACTCCGTTTTGCACGGGCGGTGACGAGGCTATTGCTTCTACCTGGGTCACGGCAAGAAAAGGGGTTGTGGACATTGTATTTGTCACACATGTACCAGAATCTTCTGAATCTTCAGCTTTCTCAGCAGGTATTAAGGCTTCCAATGTAGAAGGGGGAGGCTGAAGTTGTTTGCGCCTCTTAGACCTCTCAAGGATCCTCTTGCACAACGTGAGAATGAGTAAGTCTTCAACACTGCCACCAAGAGCTTGCAAGGACTTGAATGTAGGGCATTGCTCGCGAGGGGAAACTTGTCCAACGTCGCGGCGTTCACGACCGAGTACTTGACTAGGGTCGGACACACGTGCCACTAAGTAAGCCCATCTTGATATGGCTGATTTCTTTCCAAGATGTGATCCTTTGGAAGCTTCATATTGCTGCTTTGGCTTTTGCTGATAGTGATTCAAAGATGGATCTTTCTCATAACTGTTGTAATGCTGAGAATGTTTGCGATGAGCATGCAGAGGCTCGAACGAAGTTATTTCATGTCTGATGGTCTCTACAGAACTGTGCTGAGGACAAGAAACCTGTTGTGGGTGTTGTACGCCGAGAAGTTGCTTGTCGGGAGCTTGAGGAGGCTTTGGCTCACCATGGATCAAGTGTGACGAAAAAGTAGCCAGAGAAGGCTTCAAGAGTAGTTGAAATGCCTTCATTTCATGCCCGAGAAGGAAAATCGGTGAAGAAAATGAGGATTTGAGGCCGCTTTCAACACTTTATGCTTGCTGTAATTTCTGGACAGCAACAAAATTCTGCACTGCAGGGTTTGGTGGAAGCCTTACATGCCAAGAAAGTCATTGCCAAGACAAGAGGGGCGTACATGAAGAGGGCTGCATCCGGGGGGTTCCGGGGGGGTTGGGGGTGCCGGTTCACATTAGCGTACGCCCGTTGGTTTTTTTTTATAAATACGCTGGTCGGGGGCTGGTTTCCTTGCTGAGGGAGGCGAGCAAGAAGAAGGCGGCATCCTGACAGCCGGGTGGTGGTTTCCGAGTCGCCCACGGTGGCTGTTCACACCAGCAAATCCCAACGGACGCCCCCAGCGAGTTACGCCCGCCGATTGGGTTTGTTTGGGGTTTTTTTTTTTTTAAAGATCCACGTGGCAATGCACGTATTAATGTAATGTATTGTTTTTTTTTTTTTTGGTTGTTGAAAGGTTGACGCTTCGCCGACTGGAAGGATGCGCCGCTTCGAAGGTTGGATCACATCGCCGACTGGAGGGTGCGCCTCTTCGAACAGTGTGCCACCAGCAGTCACTGCATGTATTAAGGAGGCTCACAACCGGCAGCCACTCTTAGCAATCAAGAGGCACGCTGGCAGCAAACAAGGCGAAGAGAGGGGGGGGCTCCAAATTCAGCAGCGAAGGGGGCAGTTCCTGCCATGTTGCGAACGCCACCGGTCAGCAGGGAGGGAGGGTATTCCGGAAATACAGCAGGGGTCCCTCTCTACTATACACACAATACGTGTATATGGGTGTGAGACCTTGTGTGCTTGTTTACATTACTGCGAGCAAGGATTCACGCCAAGTCCACCATCGCTCTGCTTCTTCCATACAACACCGGGTAGGGGAGTAGAGCGGAAAGGGTGAGAGGCTCACAACCGTAGGCCCGGGAAAAATTTTGCTCTGATACCACTGTGAGGATTACTATTATTACTTAGTATTTCATCCACTTATTTGTGTATTTAAGACTGAAACTAAAAGTAGACTTGAACACAGATGTTTGATTGATTGATTGAAATTGTGATACAACAGGCTCCTTATATAAGAGTTCAAGAGACACGAATGAAAAGACACATCCCATGACCAATAGTCATGACTCTAGGCAAAGGGACACATCCTTTGGACGAATAGCTGCAACCATTGGATGAAGAGTTGCATCCCTAGAGCGAAGGGGTGTGACCAGTCGTCGAAGGAGTGTGGCTCTTGATGAAGAGGCATGTCTCTAGAGTGAATAGTCGTGACCATCCAAGTGTAGGGGTCCTCTGTAATCATGTCACTTCAGTATCTGTAATCATAAGGAGACTGTATAATGAACTAAGTCACAATCGTGACACATATCACCTATTGGTGGCTCCTGTTCCATGCCATAAGGTTGAAAGATCATGCCCGATATCTCCGCTAACTGTGGGATATCCATGGGGATATCTTCTGCCATCTCTGGCTGTCCATTTGGACCATTTCCAGCACCATTTAAGGGCTGGTTTTGTTGCTGTAATGGCTGATTTACAGCCCTTGGTTGTTGTCCATGATGTCCATCATCATCAAAGATGACTCTGCCAAGCTCCTGTTGCCTTGCAGGCTCCTTACACATGCATGTTTCATCAAAAATGACATCATTGCTGCGTATAATCTTTCTATTCACTGGATCCCAAAGTCTATACCCCATTTCACCTCTGTCACCATATCCTAGGAATATGCATTTGTGAGACTTAGGATCAAGTTTGGTGCGTATTTCCCTGCGTATGTGCACGTACACAACGCAACCAAACACGCTCAAGTGCTTGTAGGACGGAGGCTTCCCTGTCCATACTTCCTCTGGCACTTTCCCACCAAGCCTCGTGTTAGGTGACCTGTTTATAAGATGAACGGCTGTCATAACAGCTTCAACCCAAAAACCATGAGGTAACGCAGCATGTGACAACATGGAACGGACCTTCTCCTGAATGGTCCTGTTCATCCTCTCTGCTGTCCCGTTTTGTGGAGGATCGTAAGGAGCAGAGAGCTCCCTCTTGATGCCTTTAGCATCACAAAAGTCCTGAACTGTTTGGACATATACTCTCCACCATTGTCGGAACGCAAAGCCTTCAGTGTTTTGCCAGTTTGATTCTCAACTTGAGCAACAAACTTCTCAAACACTGAGAATGTATCACTCTTCAAACGAAGAGGATAAACCCACACCTTGCGTGTGGCATCATCAATAAAAGACACAAAATATTTTGCCCCTCCCAAAGAAAGCTGAGGCATCTCACATACATCTGTATGCACAAGCTCTAACTCAGCATCTTTCTGTCCAAGAGCTTTCTTGTGGGGACACTGGAGTTGCCTGCCATATACACAATGCTCACAAAACTGAAAACTTGAGAACTTTAACCAAAACGAGGCCTCTGGCAACAACCAATGAGCCCTTACTAATCTTCCACTTTCCACTACCAAATGTGGTAACATAACCAGCATCATCAAGCTGTCCAGTAGAAAACAGGTTCTTCTTGATCTCAGGCACATGCCTGACATCATGGAGCATAAGCTATGAGCCATCTGAAAACACAAGCCTCACATCACCTCTGCCAAGAATCTGGCATGCATGGTTGTCACCCAAATAAACTACTCCTTCATTGCCAGCAGTATACGTGACAAACAAGTCTCTGCAACCTGTGACATGAAAGGAGGCACCTGAATCAATGATCCATGAGTGCATACCATGACCATCTCCTGCATGGAGTGAATGGGCATCAAGTGAAGACATGAATAGGACTTCATCCTCACTGTCACTTGCATGTGACAGATTGACTTCTTCAATCTTGACTCCACTTTTGCCCTTTGGCTTTGCATCTTTGTCTTTGTCTTTTCCTTTGCCCTTTTCCTTTTGATCATTCTTCCATTTGTAGCATTGCTTTTTGAAATGTCCCTTCTTGCCACAATAATGGCATTCCAAGTCCTTTTTGGAGCGAGACTTGCTCCTTTCCCGTTCTTGGCTTTTACCCCTTTGCTGGGATCTCCCACGTGCATTCAGTGCATTGGACTTTCCAACATAGTTGTTCTTCCTGGTCATCTCCTCTTGAAGGAGAGCACCCTCCACATCTGCATATGATAGCATAGCATTTGAATTGCTAGTGGCTGTCCTAAATGTGTCCCAACTCTCTGGCAAAGTGCATAAGAGAAAGGTGGCTTTGAACTCATCGTCCATTGCCAACTTTTGATTGATGACCTGGCTGACAACACCATTAAACTCATTTAGATGGGCTGTCATAGACGCCCCTTCCTTCATTTGAAGACCTATGAGTTTCTTCAACCAATACACTTTGCTTGAGGCACTTTGCTGGGCATACAAGTCCTGCAATCTTTGCCACATTCCCCAAGCTGTCTTCTCTTCACGTATGCTGAAAAGTAAAGAGTCTGACACAGACAACATGATCGTGGATCTTGCCAGCTCATCCATATCTTCCCATTCTTCAGCAGTAAGAGAAGCGGACATTACACCCCTTTCTTTGATGGGCTTGTGCTGCTTCTTCTGGAGCAACACATTATAGCACTGGGTTTGCCAAATGTCATAATTATGTGAGCCTTCAAGCTTCTTCATGTGAAGCAATGAAGAGCTCTCACCTGTGGTTGCCATAGCAATATGCAACCTTTGACACAGTCAATGCCTGACTCCCTGCAAGATGTGCAAACACTGCACTAAAGCACACAAAGTGCTCACAGTTGTTCTCCCAAAGTTTATCTCCCACTGCGGAAGCACGAATGCAACTCTCCTCCCACTGAATGTGATAAAATCACCAAAATCTGGTTGCTGCAGATTTATGACAGCACCTTAGATGTGCTCTGTTCCCCTTCCAAAATACTGTACAACAGTACTAAGTGCTCACCAATGATGTACCAAATCTGTACCGGCAAGTACAGCAGCTGAAAATGAGCCTTTTCCTCACTCAAATCAATGTACAGCCATGCCAAAACTTGTACAAAGTTGTACCAAATCTGTACCAGCAAGTACAGTAGCAATAAATGCTCTCCTGGCTGTCCAAATGAGTGAAAAATCAGACCTTGACAGTCCCCACCACTGCATACAACAGTCCCGAACAGAAATTGGGCAAAAGCCCCTTGACTGCAAGTGGATTTCTGAGGGTTCAAGGCATAAAAGTCTTCCCTGCTGCTTTGCCAAGCTCAACAAGCACAAAATCTTGAAAGGCCCCTTGATTCAAGATCAATTTCTGATCATAAATGGTACATTAATGCACATGAAGGCATCCAGAGTCTTCACAATGCTTCCCCTTGGCCACATATACATCCAATACATAAAAGCCCCTTGATTTACAGGCACATTGAGTGCTTGAAAGGCATCAACACATTGCCCAAAGCATCAAATGCCCTACATGCAAATCAACCCAATTGGCACAAAAGCCCTTTGATTTGCACTCCAATTTCCTGCAATTTAGCCCCGAATGTGAGATTGCTCACATCATACAGCATGTATGAATGCCCAATGGCACAATTACATCAAAAGCCCCAAATGTTAACACCCAATTTCCTGCCAATTGACCCGGAATGTGACCAATGTCACCCAATGTTGCCAATTGTGCTCAAATCTGAGCCATTAGGACCTGTACCTACTCAATTGATGATAATGGACATGCAAATCCCAAAATTTAAGCAAATACCTCTGAAATTTCTGATTTCTTGCGATTTGCAGACTGAATTTCTTGATTTATGTTGCAGGAAAGGAGGGAACGTCGTATTTGCTGACTCGTGTGCTGATGCTGCTGCTGTGGCTCCTGTGCAGGTACGGATGCTGAAGGGAGCTGCTGCTGGACTTGCTCGCTTCTCAGCGTACAATATATTCGTGCAGGTGGGCGGTAGCTATATTCGTGCAGGTGGGCGGTAGCGGAGGAGCTCTGCAGCGATCACGCCATGGCGGACCTCAAGAACTGTACTGTGCGCACGCGCAAGTTCATGACCAATCGCCTTCTCTCCCGCAAGCAATTTGTTGTGGATGTACTGCATCCTGGTCGGGCTAATGTCTCCAAGGCTGAGCCTTGGATGGGCGGTTACACAGAGGAGCAGCGTGGTGAAGGTGAGGGCAGGTAAGACGGCCCTGGGATGCACCAAGAGGTCGAGATCACGGAAGTCGCTAACCCGGACATCAGGTTTCCGTGTACTGCCTTCGCACCCCAAGTGGTCGGAATGTGCTCAAAAGGAGGCGGACCAAAGGCAGAAAGGTCCTTTGCCCTTGCAGCAACCCTAGCAGCGGCAAGCGGGCTTAAGTTCATGCATGCCTATGGCATACCCTGCACAAGCGCTTACCCCAGAAGTTGCTCTGATACCAGTTGAAGGAGCTGATGAAGCTCAGCTGAAACAGTTAGAGTTTCATGTGGGAGACACACACAGAGAAGAAGGAAGAGAGAGAGAGAGAGAGAGAGACATATGGGGATAAGTCAACTCACAAAGTATGAGTGTGTGACTCCCCTATCACACATGTATATTTGCTCTAGTGCACATAGTGCACTTAGTACATTAAAAGTACTAAGTGTACTATGTACTATAAAACTTATGGGCTTGTACACACTATAAGGGTGGACATAATGCCTTTACCCCAACAACATTGTGGGTGAAGCAGAGGTAATGGTTCCAGAACAAATCCTTCTGCACCGTTTCAAGCATGGCTTAGGCCGAAGACTACGACAATTCCTCACGAAGTTTTAGGACCGAGGAACTCATGAAGCGGTATGGCTCGACAAAGAGTTCTTCGAAGACTATCCGGCGTTATTGACGGATTATTTGGAGGCTATGCAGCTTCCGTCAAGTTAAGCAGAAGGGGATGTCACGTGCATCCCGCACTTGGATGCCACGTAGACATTTCTGTACAGAAGGTGCAGGACCTGGGATGGTGAACTGGTCCCATGTGAGCCCAGTCCGGGACGAGTCAGCCAGGGATCCATCTCAGTCGTCCGAGGTCAGGTGTGCATTGTCCTGCACATGAGTCCAAGGTCAGGTGTGCACTGTCCTGCACATGAAACAGTGCCAGTCCGCGCTGTGAGTCTCCCTCTAGAATGATGTCAGTGGTTCTGTGTATCTGGTATGGTACCGGATGCCAGATCACTGAGTAGATAGTGGTTAGGACAAGGGGCCAGCCCATAGGGCTACCCCGGATCTGAGTGTGGGCATGGGAATGGTGTAGAACCACCCCCATGAGGGCCAGGAAGGCCCAGGCTGAACCCACCAGCCATGGAGGGGCTGTAGGACAGCCCTAGGGCAAAGATAAGGCTATTTCCAAGAGCTTACAGCCTTTATATGGCTGTAGGGCAAGTATGGGCAGCCCATACAGGCTGCCCAGCCCTGGGATTGTGGACAAAAGATGTGCCCAGCCCTTCAGAAGCAGGCGCCTGATGACCAGCCAGCCAGGAAGAGATGCGCAGAATTTATGGGGATTTTTCCAGCATTTAATGGGATTTTTCAGCCTTAAATGCTGAATTTCCAGTCGTGGGAATATATGATGCTGGCCGACTGCTACTGTAGGGTAGTATAAATAGGAGAGGTCCACAATCCCATCATTCATCTCATTATTTCACCAAGAGCTCAAGCCAATCAAGGGCTAGACAAGCCAAGGAGATTGCTAAGCAAAGGGGTGAACTTCTGAAGGTCAAGGGCAGGGATTTCCTAGCCAAGAAAGGTCAAGAATTCTGTATTTGTTTTCAGATTTACATCATTCTAATAAAGCAAATACACCATCCGTGGTGGGGACCCTACAGAGGGTAATTGGGACCCAATACTGTGTCCTCTCCGCCTCTCCCTCTCTCTCTCTATTTTCTGCACTTCTCTTTTCAATTTGTGCGTTAATTGCCATCGCGAAAAGAGTGCTGAATTTTGAGTTTTTGAAGTTACCGATCTTTCTTCGAAGCTTCCGCATATTACATATGGGCACCAAATTGGACTTCTCATCAACTCATCACCCTCAAACGGATAGGCAAAGTGAGACTGCAAATTCAGCCGTGTTGGATCTCTTGAAATGTTATGTGGCGGGTCAGAAGTCTTCTTGGAAGAAGTACTTACCGCTTGTGGAAGTTACATACAACAACACGGTGCATACATCTACGGGAAAGGCCCCGTTTGAGATTGTTTATGATAAGGTGGTTTTGCCACCCATCCTTCGCACAAAGGATGAGATATTTGCAGTTGATGAGTATGTAAGAGACTTGGATATTGCTTTTGCTCATGTGCGGACAGCCATTGCAAGGTAACAAGACAAGCATAAAAAGGCTGCCGACAAGCATAGAAGGCAATTGGATGTTAAAGAGAATGATTGGATATTGCTAAAATTTGAGAAAGCAAGACTTGCAAAGAGACCTGGCAAAGAGGGTACATATCCTAAGCTTGCAACCAGGTACTATGGGCCTTTTCGAGTGATCGAGAAGATCAATAAAGTGGCTTTCAGATTGGAATTACCTAGTCATTGGCACATACACAATGCTTTTCATGTGAGTCTCCTTCGCAAGTATATAGAGCCGGAGCCCAGTGAGACGGTCATTGAGGATCCACCACAAGTGGATGAGCTTGAGGAGATCTTGCAACCAGAGCAGATTGTGTATCACAAGGAACGCAAGCTTACTGTACGCAAAGTTGTCAGGCGTTACCTTGCGAAGTTTAAGAACTATCTTCCCATTGATGCTAAATGGGTAGATGAAGAGTTCTTCAGAGATTGCCCGCATGTGCTTCAGACATATTTGGATAATTTTCGGTTGCGGACAACTGTTTAGAAGCCGGGAGGGATGTCACCCTTTGGCCACCCAATTGGTCCACCCGTGCTTTCTCATCATGTATGTACATTGGACTGGTGTCCATGGCAGTTGTATATGCCGGGGATTGATGCCACTCATGTGATACTGTGGACTTGGCTTTCCGTTGAAACTTGTGCCTCCATGTACATGCCCGGAAATGCTTGGTGGATTGGTGTTTCATTGGGTCTGGTACCTCGTGTACTTGCCTGGAGCACGTCTATTTTGGTATAGTCTCATGAACGGGGATTGTCCATACCAATGCTGCATTGCATAGCATCTTTATGTGCTTGCTTGCAATTGAAATTGCATGCTATTTTCATGCTTGCTTGACCAATGTGTAGTTCCGGGTAAGGGGACACCTACCCGCGAACCGTGCGTGTGAAGCTGTCTGCTAACATGGTTATGTGGCATGTGACGAGTGGTAAGTATTGGTCATAAACCTAGCCTTAGGAG